>NC_141038.1:52520000-52540000 GCF_052040795.2 Danio rerio
GCTAAATTACCCATTATGCTTATGTATGCGCAAGGAGAATGCGAAGAACTTCCGGTCGGCAGCTGATGCGTGTAAACAGTCACATTTGGACAGCTTTGAAACGATAGTTTTAATCTATTTTACCTGCTTTTATCCTCTTTGCACTAATACTGTTGTCCATCAGCAGCATCTCCTAGACTGATCATTTAAAGAAATGTGATCTAATAGGATGGAAAACAGCTGCTGTGAGGCGTTTTCCCCTCGTTGTCAGACGGCATCTTCTGCAGTATAAATGAAGCCTCGTCATCGCTAAAGTCAACATTTTCTCTTTATTTCACATATATAACCAGCCCAAACTAATGTAGTTCACCAAAATGTTTGACACACACACAGCAGCCTGTACTGCGCCACTGACACACTGATTTAATAACTGTGACTAAGTGGAAATATAGGCTAGTGTCATTTCCAAATGACAGAAAAACACAAACCGTGGTGAAAACAACACACGAAATAAAACACAAACGGCTCGCGATTAGAATGAACAGCAAATCAGCAGCAGAGGATCAATAACAGACTTTTATTGCTCATTTTTGTAAATTGCACGACTTTCATACCTGTTAAGTTTCATGCCAGTACTCTGGTTTGCTCTCTCTCTCTCTCTCTCTCTCTCTCTCTGTGTGTGTGTGTGTGTTAAAGAGCCGCTGAGCTAACAGCTGACAGGCCGGGAACGCACACACACACACACTGTATTTCTGACGGCAGACACATGAACTAGGAGAACGTTTTTCTCGTATTTCTGACGCGCTTGAACCACATGTGACAGATTATAACGGCTTTAACAGACACATTTCTAAGTTGTGTGTCACAAAAACACTCTGTTATCCATTAAAAACGTTATTGAAACCCATTTTTGGAGCGCAAATTACCAGTTGTACACGCTGTAAACGGAAGTTTTTAGCATTCTACCGGAAGACGCTGGTCGCTATGGCGCCCTCCATGCAGCAGCCATGAAAAAGGTCTATATAAAGAGAGAATTATGAGTATGGCGGGAAGTTTCGCAAGTCTCCGGATGCCTGCAAATGAGTGATGATCTCCAGGTAATCTCGCGTCTCCCTCTCGATCCTCAAATAGGCATCATCGCGCACCCTTCTCACCCCTCCCCACCGCATCTCTCCTCAGACACATCGCGCGTGCACCCTGTCAATCACCACCAAACCACCACCTCTCCTGACAGCTGAGCGGGACGCTGCAAAATAAACCCTGACACTCTGACCAATGTGAGGAGAGTTTACTCGCACGTGACTTGTTTTAGCTCTTTTGGTCCGATTAGAAACTTTGCTGTGTGAAAGCGAACCGCTCCAAGAGCAAAGAGCAACAATGTAACATTTGTAATGTCTGTTTCGGAACAACTGAATCGATTCACAGGTGTGAAAGCAGCCTAAGCTAAGATCAGCAGGACACTGGCCCTCCAGGACTGACTTTGAACACCCCTGGCCTATAGTGGTACTGTGCAACATCATATACAGCACTAAAGTGCTCACGGCGACCTGAGTTCGATTACTGGCACAAGGTCATTTGCTGATCCTCCCTATCAATGCTTTCCTGTCTGAAATCTCCAGTGTCCTATACTATAATAAAGGTGACCCCCCCCCCCCCCCCCCAACTTATCCAGCAGGATAATATATAATATTTTTTAATAGTAAGAATGTATTTTTAAAAATATATTACTGTTGTTATTATTTTCACTATTGTTGTTACTATCATTATATTTCTGCTCTGTATGCTTTGGAAATATATGAAACATTACCTATATGTGTCATGCCATAAAAGAGGGAATTGAATTGAATCAAATTGAATAAAATTTAATTGAATTAAATTGAATCAAATTCAATTCAATTTAATCAAATCGAATCAGATTGAACTGAGAGAGAGAGAAAGAGAGAGAGAGTGAGTGAGTGAGTGAGTGCGAGAGAGGGAGAGAGAGTGAGCGGTTCTGAGCAACACTGAGAGCTTACGAGGGAAGATGCCAGACAAAAATATGAAGTCTGGAGGAAAGACCTGAGCGCACTTCAAAACAGGAGCGAAAATAACCACCGAGCACACATTCTCAATCCAAAAGAGAAACTTTAAAGGCAAATCCAGGATATTTGTGGACTGGAATTGTTCCGGACGTTGACTGTGGATGCTGTAACAGTGTGTCAGACGGGATCTCAATATTTAAAGCCAGCACAAAGCGTCCTCTCTCCTTCACAGCAGCTCTCTTTTTCTCTCTCGTCTGGATAAACACACTGCTTTTTGGCCTCTGACCTCCAAAGCGGCCCTTTCCATCTGGTCTCCAACTTCACGCTTTAATCTTTATCATTTCCAATTGAAAGTCGACCCGTTTTCCATTCCAGCACCAGTTTGCTGTCGCGATACAGGAGACAACAGGCTGATTTCTGCAGAGAGATTTCTCGACTTGTGCTTATTTTGGATGCGCACAATCTGGACAACAGCTTCAAGACAAACACTGAGAAGATTTTGAAGAGGATTTGGACACATTTTGGATGTGCGCAGCTTTAAGATAAACACAAACAAGATATGAAAGAGATTTGGGACTTGGTTCAAGACAAACACTGAGAAGATTTTAAAGAGACTGATTTTGGACTTTTGGTGTTTTTTTTTTTTGGATGTGCACAATCTGGACAACAGCTTCAAATCAAACCCTAAGATGATTTTAAAGAGATGTTGGACTAGTTATTTTGGATTTGCATGGATTTAAGGCAAACACTGAGAAGATTTTGAAGAGATTTTGCATTTATTTTGGGTGTGCACGGCTTCAGATCAAACACTGAGAAGATTTTGCACAGAATTTGGATGTGTTGTTATTTTGGATGTGCACAGTCTATACAACAACATCAAGGGCACTTGGATTAGTTTTGGATGTGCACCAATTTAAGGCAAACAGGGAATATTTTGAAGAGATTTTTGGACTTGCCATTGTAATTTTGTATGTGCATGGCTTTAAGACAAGCACTGAGAAGATTTTGAAAAGATTTTGGTCTTAAATTGGATGTGTACGGCTTTAAGACAAGCACTGAGAAGATTTTGAAAAGATTTTGGACTTAAATTGGATGTGTACGGCTTTAAGACAAGCACTGAGAAGATTTTGAAAAGATTTTGGACTTATTTTGGATGTGCACAGCTTCAAGACAATTACAGAGACGGTTCTGAAAAGAACTTGGACTTGCTATTTTGGATGTACACAGCTTCAAATCAAACACAGACAATTTTGACGAGAATTTGGTCTTATTTTGCATGTGCACGGCTTCAAGACAAACACTGACAAGATCTTGAGGAGTTATTGGACTTATTTTGGATGTGCACGGATTCAAATCAAACACTGGGACTGTTTTAAAGAGATTTTTGAACTTTTTAATGTTATTTTTGTTGTGCACGGCTTCAAGGAAAACACTACGAAGATTTTGAAGCGATTTTGGTTTTGTTTTGGATATGCACGACTTCAAGACAAACACAGACAAGATCTTGAAGAATTTTTGGACTTATTTTGGATGTGAACAGCTTCAAGACAAACACAGACAAGATCTTGAAGAATTTTTGGACTTATTTTGGATGTGAACAGCTTCAAGACAAACACAGAGAAGATCTTGAGGAGTTATTGGACTTATTTTGGATGTGCACGGCTTCAAATCAAACTCTAAGTACATTTTGAAGCGGTTTTGATCTTACTTTGGATGTGAACATCCTCAAGACAAACACTAAGAAGATCTTGAGGAGATGCTGGACTTATTTTAGACGTGCACAGCTTCAAGACAAACACTGAGAAGATCTTGAAGAGATTTTGCACTTATTTTAGATGTGCACATCTTCAAATCAAACACTGGGACCGTTTTAAAGAGATTTTTGGACTTGTATTGTTATTTTGAATGTGCACGGCTTCAAGGAAAACACTAAGAAGATTTTGAAGGGATTTTGGTCTTATTTTGGATATGCACGACTTCAAAGCAAAACTGTGAAAATCTTGAAGAAATTTTGGACTTATTTTGGACATTAACAGCTTCAAGACAAACACTAAGAAGATCTTGAGGAGATTTTGCACTTATTTTAGATGTGCACAGCTTTAAGGCAAAACTAAGAAGATTTTGAGGAGATTTTGGTCTTATTTTAAATGTGCATGACTTCAAATGAAACACAGAGAAGATCTTGAAGAAATGTTTGACTTATTTCAGATGTGCACGGCTTTAAGGCAAAACTGAGAAGATCTTGAGGCGATATTGGACTTATTTTGGATGTGCACTGTTTCAAGTCAAACCCTGAGAAACAGAAAGACTTCACTGGCTGCTGTTGGAGTGAAAGATTAATGAACATGTTTCTGCGTCTCTCTCTTCACACCACCGTCACACAGTTTCATCCTTCAGCACAACCAACAAGCGTGGTGTTTTGAGCTTCAGTGGATCGTCTGAGCTGCGGATATCAAGGATCGCTGAAGATTTTTTTCAGGAAGCAAGAGGGTGGTGGGAAGACTGACAGAACTGGACCAGACGGAGGGAAGAGTGTCGGGGGAACGGACCGGGGTGGCCTGGAGCTTCCAGCAGTTCTTTCGGGTCCTGCAGGAATGGATGCAACAGCGGAGTAAAAAAGAGGACGGGAAGTTTCTGCTTTCCCACTGGTACAATGTGTGGTGAGTAAAATGAGCTGCACTGGAGATTTGTCTATTTCTATTTATTTAAGAGATAGATATGCAACATCATTTACTGTATAATGAGGTCCCATCTGCAATGCAAAAATGATTTTCTTGCTCAAATATCAGGGATTATACACATTTTTACTACTAAAATCCAGGACTTTTTATGACTGTTCTAAAACTTTCAGGTAAATATTCATGACCTAATGTTTCCTGTGATGTCTACGTACAGTTGAAGTCAAAATTATTAGCCCTCCTGTTTATTTTTTCCCCAATTTCTGTTTAACAGAGAGAAGATTTCTTCAACACATTTCTAATCATAATAGTGTTAATAACTCATCTCTAATAACTGATTTATTTTATCTTTGTAATAACTTAATAATATTTGACAAGACACTTTTATACAGCTTAAAGTGACATTTAAAGGCTTAACTTGGTTAATTAGGGTAACTAGGCAGGTTAGGGTAATCAGGCAAGTAATTGTAAAAGGATGGTTTGTTCTGAAGACTATCAGAAAAAAATAGCTTAAATTTAGCTAATAATTTTGTCCTTAAAATGGCGTTTAAAAAATTAAAAACTGCTTTTATTCTAGCCAAAATAAAACAAATAAGACTTTCTCCAGAAGAAAAAATATTATCAGACATACTGTGAAAATTTCCTGAATCTGTTTAACATCATTTGGGAAATATAAAAAAAATTTTAAAAAGGAAAAAAATTCAAAGGGGGGCGAATAATTCTGACTTTAACTGTACATGTGGTAAATAAGAAAAAAAATTATTTTCAAATGTATTACACCATATCAAACAATACGTGACAATCAATGTAGTTTATGTTTATTTTATATCTGTTAAATAGTTTTTAGACAATTTTTGATGAATATTTTTAGAAATGTTGGCTCTGCATTTAGAGATTGTGTCCGGGCATGACACTCCAATGTATCTTGAATTACGATGAATGCAAGTGAAAGAGAAGTGAAGCTTAAACTGCAAGTTGCTTTGTGCCCCACACAGAGAACGTCACCTGAAGAGAAAGACACCGCAATTGCATTTGAAATTTACCGCTTCATAAACAAATTTCCATGACTTTTCCAAAACATTTGAAGTGACATTTAAAGGCTTAACTTGGTTAATTAGGGTAACTAGGCAGGTTAGGGTAATCAGGCAAGTAATTGTATAACAATGGTTTGTTCTGTAGACTATTGAAAAAAACCATTAGATTAAATTTAGCTTATACTTTTTCCTTAAAATGGTGTTTGAAAAATTAAAAACTGCTTTTATTCTAGCCGAAATGAAACAAATAAGACTTTCTCCAGAAGAAAAAATATTGTCAGACATGCTGTGAAAATTTCCTGAATCTGTTCAACATCATTTGGGAAATATTTAAAAAATGGAAAAATCAAAAGGAGAGCGAATAATTCTGACTTCAACACTCCAATGTATCTTGAATTACGATGAATGCAAGTGAAAGAGAAGTGAAGCTTAAACTGCAAGTTGCTTTGTGCCCCACACAGAGAACGTCACCTGAAGAGAAAGACACCGCAATTGCATTTGAAATTTACCGCTTCATAAACAAATTTCCATGACTTTTCCAAAACATTTTGGGTTTATTTATTTTTCCAAAACTTTTCCAGGCTTGGAAAATGGCTCGTCAAAATTCCATGACTTTTGCAGGTTTTCCAGGACTGCATGAACCCTGAAATATTTTTGTCTTGTTTCTTGTTCAAACATCTACAAACTTTTAAATCAAGAGGTGATTTCTAGAGCAAAACATATTGAGTTGTTTTAAGAAGTAATATGAGATAAAAGGGAGTTTTCCTCACAACAAGCCAATATTTAGTATTAATAATTAATATTTAATTAATATTAAGTAGGGGTTTTCTGCTCCTAGTAGTAGGCTCAAGAGGCTGTTATCATCCATCCATATGGTTAATCAGATATTCTAAGAAGACTCCAGATCTGTTTTTACATTACTGTGACGGTTAGGTTCAGGGTTAGACGAAAATTAATAAACATTATGAATAATTCTCGTTAACTTCTGGCCAAAGCTGTATGTGATCATTAACCATGTGGATGGATGATAACAGCCTTCTGAGCCTACTAGTAGGCACCTGCTGACCCATATCGATCAGCTGACAACCACTGATAAAGCCCATTAAATCGAGTGATAACATTAAAATCCGCTGGCACTGTGGCCTCACAGCACGAAGGTCGCTGGTTCGAGTCTTGGTTAGTTGGCATTTCTGAGTTTGCATGTTCTCCTTGTATTGGCGTGGGTTTCCTCCGGGTGCTCCAGTTTTCCCCACAGTCCAAACACATGCGCTATAAAGGAATTGATTAGCTAAATTGGCCGTAGTATATGAGTGTATGTGTGAATAAGTGTGTATGAGTGTTTCCCAGTTCTGAGTTGCAGCTGAAAGGGGATCCTCTGTGTATATCCAAAACATATGATGGAATAATTGGCGGTTCGTTCCACTGTGGTGATCCCTGATAATCAGAGACTAAGCTGAAGGTAAATGAATGAGCTTTATGTGTGCAGGAGTGCAAGCACTAGCAATAAGCTGCAGTTCACTGAAATGTCCACCGGTGTCGCTCAAAACAAGGTTTGAATAGCAGCTTAAGTGAAGAAAACTAAAACACTCGAGTGCATTCACTCACTGTAGCATAGAAGCATGAATCATCTTCATATCTGTGTGTGGGTGTACAGAGGGAGAGAGAAGGAGATGAAATGTGTCTATGAAGCATGTGAGCGAGTGTATTGAGAATTATGGACACATTAGTGAACGTGTTCATGACATTAGCACATGCCTTCAGTTGACGAACACACGTGGCCCTTCGACAGCTGAAAGTGAGGCTTTATAAAGCGAGGTCAATCACAGAGCGCTTCCTACAGGGTTTTCCCCCCCAGAACACTCTGATTGGGAAATTCTCTCACTTTCCGCAGGCCTGAAGGTCTTCAGCATGGACGCGGTTCACTGACCCGTAATAATCTCATTATTTCCTGTCTTACGCAATCAGCCAAAACTGAGCGTTCGTCATGCCCATGCAGTGGGTGTATTCCAGATCACGTCCCCTCTCTCTCTCTCTCTCTCTGTGTTCTGACATCTCTTTTCTTTCTTTACATTCTCCTGGTTCTCCATCATTACCCTTCCACCACCAAATCTGACCTTTCCATCCAAAATGAAACCAGTTTCCTAGAAGCATTCATTCATTCATTCATTCATTTTTCTTCGCCTCAGTCCCTTATTATTCAGGGGTCACCACAGTGAAATGAACCGCCAACTATTCAAGCATATGTTTTATGCAGTGGATGCCCTTCCAGCTGCAACCCAGTACTGGGAAACAACCAACACACTCACATTCACACACACACGCACACACACACACACACACACACACACACACACACACACACTTACAATACAGTCAATTTCATTCATTCATTCATTTTCTTTTAGGCTTAGTCTCCTTATTAATCAGGCGTCACCACAGCAGAATGAACCGCCAACTATTCAAGCATATGCTTTATGCAGGGGATGCCCTTCCAGCTGCAACTGAGAAACACCCATACACACTCACATTCACACACTTATACACTACGGCCAATTTAGCTAATCAATTCACCTACAGAATAGCACTTGTGTTTGGACAGTGGGGGAAACTGGAGCACCTGGAGGAAACCCACGCCAACACAGGCAGAATATGCAAACTCCACACAGAAATGCCAACTGGCCCAGCTGAGGCTCGAATCAATATTCAATTAATGAATCACCAATCAGACGATTCCTAAGCCACTATAAATACCCTGAGTTCCATATAACAGCCATCTTCATTTTGAAGAATCCCCCCTTCCACCCCTACTCCTCCTTTCCTAGACTGGTGGCACGGTGGCCCAGTGGGTAGCACTGTTGCCTCACAGCGAGAATGTCACTGGTTTTAGTCCTTACCAGGTCAGCTGACGTTTCAGTGCGGAGTTTACACGTTCTCCCCGTGCTCACGTGGGTTTCCCCCGGGTTCCCTGGTTTCATCCCACCATCCAAAAACATGCAACTTTCGTTAACTCACTAATCCAAATCAGCATCATAGACATGCTTCTAGTCAGTATTTATCTCTTAAGAGTGATCACTGTTCATTACCTACTACAGCAGGATAGTTATCCAGATCTACCTGAGCTCAAACTCCCTTCTCACCTTGCAAATGGGAGGGAGCCCCAAGCTCGAGGATCTTATGAGCTCAGGGCTCTCTCCTGGGACAGCATGGCAAACACGCTTTATAAACAATCATCAGCTGAGCTGAACTCTTGAAATAATGTACATCTTATCGATTTTTTTTAGCTTCTCTTGTAAACAATTTATTAAAAAATTTATGGATGACAAAAAAAGGATACTAATACATTAAATAGGCAACTGTTGTCAACAATAGCGTAATTAATATATTAGTATCCTTTTTTTCTTTCAAGAATGAGGTCCAAGATTTAGAATAAAACTACCTTGTGAAATGTTTTCTCTATTTAACAACAATAGAGTAGGTCAGCCGTGAAAGATGACTTCACTTACAGTTGAAGTCAGAATTATTAGCCCCCTTTGAATTATTTTTCTTTTTTAAATATTTCCCAAATGATGTTTAACAGATTCAGGAAATTTTCACAGTATGTCTGATAATGTTTTTTCTTCTGGAGAAAGCCTTATTTGTTTTATTTCGACTAGAATAAAAGCAGTTTTAATTTTTTTAAACACCATTTTAAGGTCAAATTTATTAACTCCTATTTTTTATTTTGATAGTCTACAGCAGTGGTTCTCAAACTGTGGTACGTGTACCACTAGTGGTACGCGGGCTTCATTCTAGTGGTACGTGGAGGAATGAAATATGTCATGTACATGCTACATATATTTTAAAATTTTATCAAAAATTATGTATATAATATGCCCTATATGACATATAGCCTATATTTCCAAGGTAATCTGCCACGTTTTTTAACTGAGCAGAGTTGTAGCTGCTTTACTGGGCCTACTACGCTATTGTATTTCAATACTGCTCATTTTGGTGGTACTTGGAGAGACAATTTTTTTCTGAGGTGGTACTTGATGAAAAAAGTTTGAGAACCACTGGTCTACAGAACAAACCATCGTTATAGAACAACTTGCCTAATTACCCTAACCTGCCTAGTTAACCCAGTTAACCTAGTTAAGCCTTTAAATGTCACTTTCAGCTGTGTAGAACTTTCTTGAAGATAGTCAAATATTACATGTCATCATGGCAAACATAAAATAAGTGATTAGAAATGAGTTATTAAAGCTATTATGTTTAGAAATGTGTTGAGGAAATCTGCTCTCCGTTAAACAGAAATTAGGAAAAAAATAAACAGCTGAGCTAATAAATCTGACTTCAACTGTATATCAGCTTGGTTTTAAAGCCTTTGATGGCTTATTTTGCCAGTTTATTTCCCAAAATAGGACAAATGAGCTCATGTATAGGACAAATTCTGGACTTTTTTCAGTGGGGGTGGGTCTTTCGAACTATCAACTTGGAGTTTCCATATACCCCTTCAGCGCATATCCAAAATGAGCATAAAACTAGTTCGATGGAAACGCAGCTCGCGTCAGAATGTTCAAATGACATTCAAAATTGGGTTTAATATGATGCTTGCAAAATTAAATGTCTTTTAAAACAATAAAAAAAAACCCTGATATGAACATTTTCATAACAAGATGTCAGGAAAACTTCGCTGTAACATGTTTTGTTGTAATTGCATATGCTTTTACAGGCTGCATTTTTAATTTCCTCATTTAATATGCCATTTTATTGTTCATTTGCTTGTATATGTTTGAGCTTTCCCACAAATCAGTTGGGCGTTAATTTCTTATATAACCCACAAATTTAAAACCCCTTCTTTAGTGCGCTGTTTAACTGACAGCAGGGAAGGAATAGCTTCTCCTTCGCATCAACTCTACAAATGCAATGTGATCACTTGCATCTCTGACTACCTAATGTGGTTTCGCTGAAGGTTTCCAAACTCCTCCTGTTATATAACTTTATAATTGAACTTTCTCACAGCCCTTTACTGCAGGGAGATCAAAGAAAGGCCATTATGCAGGGGAAAGTGTGGAAGATGTGTGAATTATGCAATATGCAGATATGAAGAGACCACACAAGAGGAGCGGGAGAGAAATAATGCCAAATTTCAAAGAGTTTCTTACAGAGTTAGCTTTTCTCAAACTAATGCATTCATAATCGCTTTCATGCTACAGCTTCTGTCTATCTTTTTGCAATATTTATGCTATATGTTTGGTGTTCAGCATTTATTATGTGCCTCTTATTAAAAGAGAACATTCTCAAAACTTTAGCAAAGTTACACCAAAGTTATACTCTTGGAAATTAAGCTACTAGAGATGTCACTTGGGAACATGTTAATAAATGATTCTGGTTTAGGGGTGGCACGGTGGCTCAGTGGTTAGCACTGTGGCCTCAGAGCAAGAAGGTCGCTGGTTCGAGTCCTGGCTGGGTCAGGTGGCATTTCTATGTGGAGTTTGTATGTTCTCCCCATGTTGGTGTGGGTTTCCTCTGGGTGCTCTGGTTTCCCCCACAGTCCAAACACATGTGGTACAGGTGAATTGATTAAATAAATTGGCCGTAGTGTATGAGTGTATTAATTAATTAATTAATTAATTAATTAATTAATTAATTAATTCATTCATTCATTCATTCATTCATTCATTCATTCATTCATTCATTCATTCATTCATTCATAAATTCATTCATTTATTCATTTATTCATTCATAAATTAATTCATTCGTTCATTCATTCATTTATAAATTCATTCATTTATTCATTCATAAATTCATTCATTCATTCATTCATTCATTCATACATTCATTCATTCATTCATTCATTCATTCATAAATTCATTAATTCATTTATAAATTCATTCATTCATTCATTCATTCATACATTCATTCATTCATTCATTCATACATTCATTCATTCATTCATTCATTCATTCATTCATAAATTCATTCATTCATTTATAAATTCATTCATTCATTCATTCATTCATTCATACATTCATTCATTCATTCATTCATTCATAAATTCATTCATTCATTCAATCCACTCAATCAATCAAACAATCAATCAATCAATCAATCAACCAAACCAATCAATCAATCAATCAATCAATCAATCAATCAATCAATCAATCAATCAATCAATCAATCAATCAATCAATCAATCAATCAATCAAATAATTTATTTATTTATTAATTTATTAATTCACTTATTCAAAACTTTACATAACTATATAACTATATATGTATAAACAATTAAACTATTTTAATTCCTGCCAGGACTGTGAATCAAACCAACAACCTTTGAGTTACAAGTCCAACTCACTAACCATTAGGCCATTGGGTTTTTAGTCTATTTAATAAACTCTAATTGATACATAATTCTTAGTTTATTAAGAACAATTGTCAGGCAGGCAACGGTCAAACAGGTGGCAGACAGGAGCATAAAGGCCATCTAAGATCATAGTCAAAACAGGCAAAAGGTCAGTACAGGCGGCAAAATAAATAGTAAATCAAGGCAAGGGTCAAAACACGGCTGGACAAAGCAAGGCAAATGCTTACGAGATGCTCTGAAACAGAAACAAGACTCCGCAATAAGAGAGTCCACATTTACATGGACATCAGTAATCGAATTCTTTGCCTTAATCAAATAAAGACAATAATAAGATGAAGGTGTTTACATGAGCTGCTATTTGAACGTTCCTTTCATGATTCCGTTTTCCATAGCACATAATTTGAGTAATGTCATTGCATCACCCCGCTATCCACGTTTCCTCCGGAGTTTCATGTCATTTCAAATGTTTCATTATTAATTTGTCGACTGTAACTGCAGTTTGCCACTTTCACTTTCATTCAGGAACATTTCATCCATGCCACTGCCCTAATCCCCCCCCCTCCCTCCTGACCCCTCTGAAATCAAAGGAGAGCCAGAACAGGTGTGTGTGTGTGGTGCATGACAGGATTTGTAGTTCCTATGATGACAGGATTGTGTTACCCCAGTGATCTGTATGGACTCGATTGCTGGTGATTGGGACAGTACAGTTCATACATACAGTTTCATTTTCAGACCATCTGCAAGTTATTTTATTTTCAAGATCTGCTTTAGTAGTATGGCAATAAACGTCACATAAAAACTCTCATTGGTCGCATTTAACACTGATCAAAGCCCATAATCAGTACCTGAGGGCATCATTGTCATAGAAGTATATGCGGTTGTTCTGCTAAGACACCACGCAAATAGAAAACATTTATAAAATAGAAATGATGTACGTCGCTGTTGCAGATGGTTACGACAAACCTCCTTTTAACATAAAGCTTTTATCGTGTGCTGTGTAGGACACAGCGCTACGGTGAAGGTGTAACAGACTCATTAGAGGAAAGTGAACATGTTGAGGTGAGCCTAACCTGATTTGGTAGACAAAAGTATTTATAAATATCAATGTGCAGACTTGGAACGTCCCCAACACGTCTCTGAACGCTGGACAGAGTCAGCAGAGTGGCACGGTCACTTTGAAGAGGACAGAACTGGGCCACAGACGCTCCATTAGGAGGACGATCGGCTATTTCGGCTCTTAAGAGGTCTGTGTGTCAGACTAATGCTGCTGCTGCTGCTGGACTCTATAGGGACACACACATGAAAGCTAATGGCTAAGAAGACCTACACACACACACACACACACACACACACGTCTTTATATCTGAGGGCTGTGAATGCACTTTAAAATATAACATTGAACTTGAGAATTATAAGTCTGTAATTTAACACAAGGGTGGCTCAGTGGTTAGCACTGTTGCCTCATAGTAAGAAGGTCACTGGTTCAAGTCCTGGCGTTTCTGTGTGGAGTTTGCATGCTCTTCCCGTGTTGACGTGGGTTTCCTCCGGTTGCTCCGGTTTCCCCCACAGTCCAAACACATGCGCTTTAGGGGAATTGGGTAGGCTAAATTGTTTGTAGTGTATGTATGTGACATTGTATGGGTGTTTCCCAGAGCTGGGTTGCAGCTGGAAGGGCGTTAGCTGTATAAATAAAAGGACTAAGCTGAAGGTAAATTAATGAATAATAATGATAATGTTTCCCAGAGATGGGTTGCGGCTGGAAGGGCATCCGCTGCATAAAAACTAGCTGGATAAGTTGGCGGTTCATTCCGCTGTGGCGACCCCGGGTTAATAAAGGGACTAAGTCGACAAAAAAAATTAATGAATGAATAATAATAATTTATTATTGTTCCCAGTTCTAGTTGTGGCTGGAAGATATACTAATTATATATACTAATAATCATTGAAAGTTAAACCTTAGACGTAGGGCCCCATATACAGTGCGATGTTACCCCCCTTAAAGCTACTCCTTGTCCATAAATTGTATTACATAATTCAAGATAAAAACAGGTAAGAGCATTCAAAATAGCAACACATTCAAAACTGCTGTCCATCTGCAGCGTTAATATTTAAAGCTGTGTTCACTTTTTATCTTTTGTTTGTTTAGTTAGAGAGGTCAGGTCATACACATTTAATTAGTGTACATCTTTCATAACTTCCGCCACTCAGAAATGTCCGAAAAGCCCTTTTAATACACTCAGAACTGAAGAAGTATTTGATGGGCAATGTTAAAGGAAGCTTTACAATATGATATGTGTGCATATACATTAGATTAGACAGTACTGAAGCCAAATCTGCAGCTTATCTAACCAAATAACTTACGATGACGTGCCAAAAATCAGAAGGCCAAATTCATGTTAGAAAAAACAGTTTGTATTCCTAAATGTTCTGTGGCTAAACTATTATTTTAATAAATGTATGCCTGTACAGTATCAGTTTTGTTCAAATGCATCAAAATACTCTCACCGGCCACTTTATTAGGTACACCGTAGTACCAGGTTGGACCCCATTTTGCCTTCAGAGCTGCCTTGATCCTTCATAGCATAGATTTAACAAGCTACTGGAAATATTCCTCAGAGATTTTGCTCCATGTTAACATGATAGCATCACACAGCTGCTGCAGATTTGTCGGCTGCACATCCATGATGCCAATCTCCCGTTCCACCACATCCCAAAGCTGCTCTATTGGATTGAGATCTGCTGACTGTGCAGGCCATTTGAGTACAGTGAACTCATCGTCATGTTCAAGAAAGCAGTCTGAGATGATTGAGCTTTATAACATGGTGTGTTATCCTGCTGCAAGTAGCCATCAGATGATGGAGACACTGTGCTCATAAAGGGATGGACATGGTCAGCAACAATACCCAGGTAGGCTGTGGCGTTGATAAGATGCTCAATTGGTACTAATGGACCCAAAGTGTGCCAAGAAAATCTCCCCCACACCATTACACCATATTAAGTGTCCCAAACTACTATGTACTTACATCAAAAAAATAAATACAATGTACTTACTGTGTTTATAATATATTTGAGAACACTTGTGGTGCTTTTGAGTTGGGACAGAGGTTGGGTTATGGACAGGTTTGGTGGCATGGGTAGGTTTAAGGGTAGGTTAAGGTGTAAGGTATGGTCAACAGTGTATTTACAAAAGTAATTACAAAAGTTATAACAGATGTAATTACCTACATATATTTAATCAAGCAAAAGTACACAGTAAATACATGTATTTACACAATAAGTACATTGTAACAAACTATTATGAACTGCAGCAGATCGTCTTGACCATGTCTACATGCCTAAATGCATTGAGTTGCTGCCATGTGATTGGCTGATTAGAAATTTTTGGTAACAAGCAGTTGGACAGGTGTACCTAATAAAGTGGCCGGTGAGTGTATCCGGCCTATAATCACTGAGAAATGGTTTAAATTGTTAATTTTCAAAATTACTTATTTATGCTTTCAAAATTCAATGTCTTTCAAATATCTAGGTTTGATTTGAATTGCTCCTGAAGCGTGATTCGAGCTCTCAAGTGACCTTAGGCGATATATTAAACACTTTTCAGGAAGTAAAAATGGACAATTGCTTTCCCACACAATCTGAATGATCCACAGAGCCTAATGACCGTCTCTATCTATTGTGAAGCGAGAGCGCTCAGATAAACTCATGTCACTAATAATCAAGACGTCTAAAGTGGTGCCAAGTTTCCAGAGGCACTAATTGGCACATAAATCAATCAAAGTAATGAATGAACTTGCGCTTGATTGGATGTGTGCCCTTGTTTCTCATTCATTTAGTGCTGTAAGCCTGGGTTCGTGTCTGCACCCAGACGAGCTTTCAGTTCCGGCCAATGCTGGCTAAAATAGCATGCATATAAGGTCAGAAGAAGTGCAGGAAGAGAAATGTCAGCGCTGGAAAACGTAGTACATTGACTGAACTAATTTAATTGTGTAAACTCGTTCCCTCAATTAAAATGAGCAATGGAGTCTTAATGGAGTCAAAGATAAGTGTGGTAACACTTAACAAAAGAGTTGTAGTAGTTAATGCATTTACTAACATAAACAATGAACAATGCATTTATTGCAGTATTTGTTCATGTTAGTTAACATTAGTTAAAAAAAATACAGTCATTCCTGTAACGATTGATGACCAACTAAACTTCTCTGACCACATCTCTAGAACTGCTCGATCATGCAGATTCGCACTCTATAACATCAGAAAGGTCCGACCCTTCTTATCTGAACATGCAGCTCAACTCCTTGTTCAAGCTCTTGTTCTCTCCAGACTGGATTACTGCAACTCTCTACTAGCCGGGCTTCCAGCTAACTCTATCAAACCTCTTCAGATGCTTCAGAACGCAGCAGCACGAGTGGTCTTTAATGAACCTAAAAGAGCACATGTCACTCCGCTGCTCATCCGTTTGCACTGGCTGCCAGTTGCTGCTCGCATCAAATTCAAAGCTCTGATGTTTGCTTACAAAGCGATTTCTGGCTGCGCCTTTTCTTATCTGCTCTCACTTCTGCAGATGTATGTGCCCTCCAGAAACTTGCGTTCTGTGAATGAACGTCGCCTCGTGGTTCCATCCCAAAGAGGGAAGAAATCACTTTCCCGAACTCTCGCGCTCAATCTGCCCAGTTGGTGGAATGAACTCCCTAACTGCATCAGAACGGCAGAGTCACTCGCTGTCTTCAAGAAACCACTAAAAACTCAACTATTTAGTCTCCACTTCACTTCCTAATCTGCAATTGCCTCTCTGGCTCCACCGCTAACTGTACTACAAAAAACAAAAATAATAAATAAATTAAAAAATAAAAAAAAAATTACTAAAGTTTTCCTTCTTACACTTCTTACACACCTGAAACTTGCCTACAGCACTTATTCATTGTTGCTCTTATAATTGTGTAAGTTGCTTCCTTGACCTCATTTGTAAGTCGCTTTGGATAAAAGCAACGGCTAAATGACTAAATGTCTATGTCCTGATAAACTCATGGTGCATTGACTAATGTTAACAAGCATGGCTTTAGATGTCCATAATGTCAGTAGTAAATGTTGATGCATGATTACAGTTTTTCTCAGTCACTTTAGTGCGTTTCTGCACAACAGTTAATGCATTTCTCGAAACAATTAGTACAAACTGCAAAACCTAGCTGATAACCTGCAAAAGCGCGTCACATGCTTAAAATGGAGAGTTCATTCCTCTAAAGCAAGTATTGATGTTAATAAAAGTGTCAGAGTCATCAAGAAGAAAAGTCCTGTCACCATTGTTGATGAACAAGATAGTCAAATGGCTTTGTCATGTTTTCATCATGTCAGTTTACTCTGTAATTTTTTTCCAATGCTAAAAAGTCAGATCTTGGTGACACGTCCTGAAAATGCTCAAGACAGCACTATATACTGTTTGCACAGCCATTTGAAAACTACAGCAAAGTTAGACATCACTGTATTTAGTGAGGTATCTGAGTACAAGACACTGAATATGTATGTTTCACATTTTTACTGCAGATGCTCTTTACAATCTTACAGTAACATTAGGGTTGTATTAGTTAATGCATTTACTAACATAAACATTACTGCATTTATTACAGTATTTGTTCATGTTAGTCGGCATTATTTAAGGAAAATACAGTCATTCCTGATAAACTCATGGTGCATCGACTAATCGTCACTTTAAAATTATAAGGTTCTCTCTGCGATCTAAATGATTTTGAGACATTGAGCCTTAAAGATTTTGGATTCCATATAGCAGACAACATGTGTGTAGCGGTTCTCTTTTATACATCACAGTTTTTGTCAGTTGCTTTGGTGCGTTTCTCACAACACCAGTACATTTCTGCACAGCAGTTAATGCATTTCACAAAACAATTAGTACAAACTGCAAAACCTAGCTGATCACCTGCAAAAGCACGTCACATGCTCAAAATGGAGAGTTCATTCCTCAAAAGCAAGTATTGATGTTAATCAAAGTGTCAATTAGCATTCACAAGTTTAGTTCATTTTGACTGACATGACATAAGCAGATGATCATGTTATAAGTGAAGTTTAGTTTTAAACTAATTTCGAGAGGAGCATGTGCTCATGATTTACCCAGCTGGTCCACATTAACTAATTATGATCCTCCAATCAAAGGATCCCAAATCACTATATATATCCTCATTTCCTTTCTACAACTATCTTCGTCTGGAAGAAGCCCCCCTCCTCCCCTTCTTCCTCCTTTATCCAGAATGGGCGGCGCGGTGGCCCAGTGACTAGCACTGTTGCCTCACAGCAAGAATACCAATGGTGTTGGGTCCTCGCTGAGCCATCTGGTATTTCTGTGTGGAGTTTGCATGTTCTCCCCGTGTCCGCGTGGGTTTCCCCCGGGTTCCCCGGTTTCCTCCCACCATCCAAATGTGCTCCATATTATAGATAAAACAAGCCTAAACCTTTTTTATAATGTCTTACTCTCAGGAAGTTCGCCTTGGCCTCAGCAGCGGGGGAGTTTGAGATAGACCTGAGCTCAATCTCCACTCGCCCTGCAAAAGGGGGGGAGCCCTGGGCTCGAGGATCCCTTGAGCTCAGGGCTCTCTCCCGGGACAGCATGCCAAACAAGCTATGTCTAAATCATGAGCTAAGTGTGAACTCTTGAAATAGCAGAGAGTTGAATGAAAGCAATTGATGCATGTCCAAGCATCTGTAATTTGTTGGAAGGAATGAGAAACTGCTACTATGATGTGCACAAGTGAAGTTTTATAAACTAATTTCGAGAGGAGCACGTGATATGATTGGCCACTCATCCGTAATCAGTAATAATCCAATCAGAATGATCCTAGCTTAATATAAATGGATCACTTTCTCCTTATTGCACTATCTTCGTTTTGGAAGAATCCCCCCTTCCACCCCATCTCCTCCTTTTTCTCCCCTTCTAAAGGGGGAGCGATCGAGACCTACCTGATCTCGGTTCTCCTGATATGCTTCTAGACCGGGCGGGAGCCCTGGGCTCAAATATCTCCGAGCTCAGGGTTCTCTCCCGGGACAGCATGCCAAACCTGCTATAAGTGCCAAGCATATCTAAGTGGGAACTCTTGAAATGACTAATTGTTTTAGGAAATGCATGAACTGTTGTGCAAATGTAAATAGTGTTGTGAGAAATGCACCAAAGAGACTGAGAAAAACTGTAACATGACCCTAAGGGTAATCTAAATGTAAATTATCAAAGTTCTCTTACATTTGCAAACTGGAGTAAATAAACCACGGTAAATGCAGATAGAAACTTCTCATTCTGAAAAGTCATTTTCCACTTGGAATTATAAGGCTCCGTCTGGCAGATCTTTCATTGGAGCATGACTATTCAAGAAATACATTTAAAAAATGTATAATTTGGTGTTGTAACAATATGTTGATGCTTGAGAAAGTAATTTTTTTTGCTTTCTATAACATTTATTTCATGTTTTAGGATGAGTATTTTTTACTTGTTCAAATTAAGCATCTGTAAGAACGGTCTTTAAACCACAGCGGTTCGAACTGTAGTTCTGCCGATTGACTAAAAAGTGATCAGCATGATTGTAAAAAACTGTACATTTCTAGTCAAACCATTCTTCTGCAATCTTATACCAAAAACGGAAATAAGGGCAGTATTAATAGCTATAAATGTGGGAGAGCGTTGATATTATGTGATTGTATTGTATTGCTATATGGAACAATTAAGTGGTGATGTTAAATCAAAAGTAATTCACAAATACTTGAAAATGAAATGATTTAATGACAATAATTCTCTATGGTTACAACTGAATTAATAACAAAATACTGTATAAAATGATAAAATATGAAATGATAAAACATATGGTAAAAATTGTACCCAGCTTAAATGTAAAATTAAAGTTACCAGAGGTAGAAGGAGAGACACAGGGGGAGAGAGAGAGAGAGAGAG
>NC_141038.1:52545000-52600000 GCF_052040795.2 Danio rerio
AGCGCCATCAGGATCAGCACATGAAACTCTATTGAAAATACTAGAGTACAATAGAACTCTTTCCAAATAGAGCTGTTCCAGTCATGATGAGATTGTTTCACAATATTAGTTTGTCCATTATTGTTCAGACAAAGTTGACGGACACCTTAAAAGATGCACAGCAATATCACTAAACAAACATGCATCTTTCCTGGAAGCCCTCAATGCTTGTGCATCTGCTCAGTTCATGTCCAACCGATTAGCTGTTTACTGACAAGGTGGCAAAGCTGGCTGCGCGTGATTAGGCTGAACATGCATTATAAAACATTGACTTTGACATGTGAGTCACGTCAGATTAGACAGGAGAAGCGGATTCATGGAGCAAGACGGAAACGACAACCCAGAGATTTCTATTTTCAGAGCAAGCCTTCAGTCGTGCGATGGTGAAGTGTAATATGCCTCATATGATTTCAGCTCTCATTCGATTTCTCAGCTCATGAACCAAACATGAAGACTCATGTGCGTGTGAATATTTATGTAAATGTTCTCGAAGAATATGATAATGATGTTTTCACATCTTACATCAGGCTCTGTGTATTTATTTCTGTGTGAATACTGCTCGAACAATGATGTTATTCTACACATCAAATATGTGGTTTCTACTGAGTGATGTTTGTTTAGGCAGTTCACATAGACTTGATTTTAAAACGCAAGCTTGTACAACAAGTTTACCATATATCTGCTGTCCAAAGCTCAAACTCAGTGATCTTTGACAGGTGAATTCACATTATGTGTTTGCATGAGACCAATAAAATACCAAAACGCAGCCTCTCTGTACAGAAATGTAAAATACAGAGCAATCGTTTGTTTTATCAGTGATGCATCATTTTTTTATCATCCCGTCCCTTTTTGTAGCATCGTACGACAGAATTTAGCATGCACAAACATCTGTGGCAACTGCTTAAAGTCGCTGAGACGTACATCCAACTGAAATGGTTCTAAAATGAAAAAAAAAAGGTATTGTGGTGCATAATTTCCAACCTTGGAACCTGGTTGGATATTTGGAAGATGGGTGTTGCTAACACAATGAAGGAAGATTGATGAATGTACAAAAGCAGGGCAAAAATGAGACATTTTTTGATAACCCCGCCCTTAAGCACTGATAGCCCCTCCCTAAAGGACTGATAGCCCCGCCCTAAAGCACTGATAGCCCCTTCCTAAAGGACTGATAGCCCCTCCCTAAAGGACTGATAGCCCCACCCTAAAGCACTGATAGCTCCTCCCTAAATGACTAATAGCCCCGCCCTAAAGCACTGATAGCCCCTCCCTAAAGAACTGATAACCCCGCCCTAAAGGACTGATAGCCCCTTCCTAAAGGAATGATAGCCCCGCCCTTAAGCACTGATAACCCCTCCCTTAAGAACTGATGGCCCCGCCCTAAAGCACTGATAGCCCTCCCTAAAGGACTGATAGCCACACCCTAAAGGACTGATAGCCCCTCCCTTAAGGACTGATAGCCCTGCCCTAAAGCACTGATAGCCCCTACCCTAAAGAACTGATAGCCACACCCTAAAGGACTGATAGCCCCTCCCTTAAGGACTGATAGCCCCGCCCTAAAGCACTGATAGCCCCTACTCTAAAGGACTGATAGCCCTGCCCTAAAAGACTGATTGCCCCACCCTTAAGCACTGATAGCCCCTCCCTTAAGCACTGATAGCCCCGCCCTACAGCACTGATAGCCCCTCCCTAAAGCACTGATAGCCCCTCCCTAAAGGACTGATAGCCCCACCCTAAAGGACTGATAGCTTCGCCCTTAAGCACTGCTAGCCCCCCTAAATGTTTGGTAGTCTCGCTATTTACTAATAGTTCCTCCCTAACTGTCTGATAGACCCTCGCTAAAGCAATGATATCTCCGCCCTTAATGACTGATAGCCCCACCCAAAAGAACTGATAGCCTATCATTAAAACACTGATAGCTCCGCCTTAAAGGAATGATAGTCCTGTCATTAAGGAATGATAGCCCCTCCCTAAATGTCAGATATATAGCTCTAAAGATAGCCTTAATAGACTGATAATCCTGCCCTAAAGCACTGATAGGCCCTCCCTCCCCCTGCCAGGGACTAATAGTCCCGCCATTAAGGACTAATAGTTTCACCCTAAATGTCTAATAGACCCTCCCTATAGCACTGATAGCTCCGCCCTAAATGACTGACAGCTCCACCCTAAAGGATGTGTAGCTCCTCCCTTAAGGACTTGACAGACCCTTCCAAAAGCATGGATAGCATAGCACTAAAGCACTGATAGCCCCGCCCTAAATGACTCATAGATCCGCCCTAAAGCACTGATAGCTCTGCCCTAAATGACTGACAGCTCCACCCTAAAGGATGTGTAGCTCCTCCCTTAAGGACTTGACAGACCCTTCCAAAAGCATGGATAGCATAGCACTAAAGCACTGATAGCCCCGCCCTAAATTACTCATAGCTCCGCCCTAAAGCACTGATAGCCCCTACCCTAAAGGACTGATAGCCCTGCCCTAAAAGACTGATTGCCCCACCCTTAAGCACTGATAGCCCCTCCCTTAAGGACTGATAGCCCCGCCCTAAAGCACTGATAGCCCCTCCCTAAAGGACTGATAGCCCCACCCTAAAGGACTGATAGCTTCGCCCTTAAGCACTGCTAGCCCCCCTAAATGTTTGATAGTCTCGCTATTTACTAATAGTTCCTCCCTAACTGTCTGATAGACCCTCGCTAAAGCAATGATATCTCCGCCCTTAATGACTGATAGCCCCACCCAAAAGAACTGATAGCCTATCATTAAAACACTGATAGCTCCGCCTTAAAGGAATGATAGTCCTGTCATTAAGGAATGATAGCCCCTCCCTAAATGTCAGATATATAGCTCTAAAGATAGCCTTAATAGACTGATAGTCCCGCCCTAAAGCACTGATAGGCCCTCCCTCCCCCTGCCAGGGACTAATAGTCCCGCCATTAAGGACTAATAGTTTCACCCTAAATGTCTAATAGACCCTCCCTATAGCACTGATAGCTCCGCCCTAACTGACTGACAGCTCCACCCTAAAGGATGTATAGCTCCTCCCTTAAGGACTTGACAGACCCTTCCAAAAGCATGGATAGCATAGCACTAAAGCACTGATAGCCCCGCCCTAAATGACTCATAGACCCTCCCTAAAGCACTGATAGCTCCGCCCTAACTGACTGACAGCTCTACCCTAAAGGATGTATAGCTCCTCCCTTAAGGACTTGACAGACCCTTCCTAAATCATGGATAGCATAGCACTAAAGCACTGATAGCCCCGCCCTAAATGACTCATAGATCCGCCCTAAAGCACTGATAGCTCTGCCCTAAATGACTGATAGCTCCTCACTAAAGGATGTATAGCTCCACCCTTAAGGACTGATAGCCCTTTCCTAAAGCACTGATAACATAACCCTAAAGCACTGATAGCCCCGCCCTAAATTACTCATAGCTCCGCCCTAAAGCACTGACAGCATAAACCTAAACCACTGATAGCTCCACCCAAAATGACTCATAGCTCCACCCTAAAGCACTGATAGCTCCACCCAAAATGAATCATAGCTCCGCCTTAAAGCACTGAGAGCTCCACCCTAAATGACTCATAGCTCTGCCCTTAAGGACCGATAACCCCTTCCTAAAGGAACTATAGTCCTGCCATTAAGGACTAATAGTTTCACCCTAAATGTCTAATAGACCCTCCCTATAGCACTGATAGCTCCGCCCTAACTGACTGACAGCTCCACCCTAAAGGATGTATAGCTCCTCCCTTAAGGACTTGACAGACCCTTCCTACAGCATGGATAGCATAGCACTAAAGCACTGATAGCCCCGCCCTAAATGACTCATAGATCCACCCTAAAGCACTGATAGCTCCACCCAAAATGAATCATAGCTCCGCCTTAAAGCACTGAGAGCTCCACCCTAAATGACTCATAGCTCTGCCCTTAAGGACCGATAACCCCTTCCTAAAGGAACTATAGTCCTGCCATTAAGGACTGAGAGCCCATGCCTAAATGTCAGATAGATTTGCCCTAAAAGACTGATAGACCCTCCCTAAAAGACTGATTGCTCCACCCTCATTGATATATCCTCCCTAAATGATTGATAGCCTCACCACAAAGGACTGATAGCCAGTCCCTAAACCACTGATGTCCCCTCTCCAAATTAATAATATCCCCTCCCATAAGGACTGATAGCTCCACCCTAAATGACTAATAGCCCCGCCCTAAAGGCATTCCATGTGACCAGAAATGAAAAAAAAGTCATTTTGAGGGTGCAGGGAAGGTTACGGTATTTGATTAAAGATTATTAGGGTAAATTAATTTTTCCAATGTAATGGTGTGCACAGATACACGATTCATAACAAGCACTACTATATGCATATAAATACGAGAAGAATTTCTTCCAGAGCTCTTCTTCACTCACGTGTCTCTGTCTCCACAGCAGGCGTGGCTCCCCCTGGAGGTGGGGATCAGTGATGTTAAACATGCTCCCCCATGGCCATCATCACAGGTGTCGGGCCATCGCGGAGGAGCCAGAGAACGACCGGGAGGAGAGGATTCTGGCCATACTGGGGATTATCGGCACCGTGCTCAACCTGCTGGTGGTCATCTTCGTCTACATCTACACCACGTTTTAAGTTCTCACACTACAGGATGCCTCGACCTGAAGGAATAAAGCAGAGGAGAACAGAGGCGGGAACACACTGGCATCCTTCATCCTCACCAAAAACCATCAAGCAGTGCCTGAGCTATTCAATCAGTCCCACAAATGCAAGCGTTGCGTTTGAGACTAGCTTTTCGTTTCCGTCGGTACGAAAGATTACACATCATTGATTATTTGTACATGCGTTCATCATGTTGATTTTTGTATAGTCTTTAAGTGATTATGATTGCATGTTCTGGGGTTTTCTTATGTATAGTATCATATGCTATTTCAGATGTGTGTGACTTTCACTTGCAGATGATCCTTCATCTGGGATAAAGAGGGACGTGAAGATACGGGTGTTTAAATCTGTGTTTGAACATGCAGAGATGGGAATGGTATTAGTCATTTATGTGACACGTTATAATAACAGTACATGAATACTGATGTTGCGTCATTATGAACTAGTGATGAGTTAAGGCGTGCACTATTCAAGAGCTACAACATGAGTTACATGACTACCTTGACTACTGGTTAGTTCATGTTTGTTAATTAGTTTATTAGTTCTCAACACAGGCTCGTTGTGAAAACGCACCTCTGTATACATTTATGGAGAGTGCCGATTATGTATCCAGAGTTCCGGATGACAGCATTTCATTTTTAAAATGAACACTAGGGGGCTGTATGATGCCGTTGACGACTTCAGTTTCTTTTCGTGCTACCAGCTGACCACTAGGGGGCTTTCAAGAGTTCACACTTAGCTCATGATTTATACATAGCTTGTTTGGCATGCTGTCCCGGGAAAGAGCCCGTGAGCTCAAGGGATCCTCGTCCCCAGGGCTCCCCCTTTTGCAGAGCGAGGGGAGATTGAGCTTGATCTCAAACTCCCCCACTGGTGAGGCCAAGGGGAACTTCCCATGCTCCTCTCGAAATTAGTTTAAAACTAAACTTCACGTATGATGCCGACGACGACTTCTGTTTCTTTTCCTGCTACCAGCTGACCGCTTACCTCTGTGTGGACGGCTTTTCCGATGTTACCAGTTTGCCCAGTAGCTCGCCATGTACATTGACGGACTTGAGACACAGAGAAGAATTGATTGTGATGACGTGGTTTGAGTCCGTCAAAGAATGTTTCCAGAAAGCAGGTAAAACAAAATCAAAAGGCACAGAATAAAATAAACAAGTAAATAACAGAGTGAAAATGTAGTAAAATCTGAAAATGTGGTAAAAATCAGGCGGCCGCGAGGGCTTTTCTTTTTCTGAATTGCTTTTGAAAACACTATCGGTTGGGTTTAGGGAAGGGGCGGGCGCTGGTCAATCTGTGCTTTTGAAAACACTATCGGTTGAGTTATGGGAAGGGGGTGGGTGGGTGTGTCAGTCAGTCAGTCAGTCAGTCAGTCAGTCGACAGTGGCCTCTGGTGGATTTAACAAGAATAGCAGGCACAAATGGCACTTGCGAGAGAAATTTGAAATCTGAAAAAGCGTACACAGCGACCTCTGGTGGATTTGTGAAAACAAAAATTGCAAAAAAAACGTAGCTCCTGGGATGTATTTGGTGCTTCTCAGAAATGTATATAGGGGTATGTATCAATAATGGGCCTGGGTTGTTATTTTGTTTATTGTATTTTTATGTCATGACTTTACTTTGAGGGGCGCATTATCATCAACTCATTCTAATCTTTGCATTTTTTTGTTTAAACAGTTTTGAATGTCCTTCTAGTGTGTTATTTGCGTTGAAAAAACAATATAAGAAAGAAAGTAAATAACAGGGTAAGAATGTGGTAAGAACTATAATAAACGTGGTGAAATTTAGGCGGCCGTGAGGGCTCTTCTTTTCTTGAATTGCTTTTGAAAACACCAACCCAAGCTCATTCTTAAAAAGCGTAGTCCCGCGGACGTTTCTGGAGACAGCGGAATACGTCCCAGGGGGTACGTACAGCTGCGTTTATTTTTTTCAAGCGAACGCTGCGGGGCGTGGTGACGCTGTTCCCTTTCACGCTTGCCTTACCTCCTTGTGGAGGGCTTCCCCGCTGCAACCCGTTTGTCCACTCAGCGTGTACGTCGGCAGGTTCGAGATGCAGAGGAGTTGACCACGGCGACCGGTTTCGAGTCCGGGGAAGAGCAGTTCCAGCCATCAGGTAAGACGAAAACAGAATACCAAAAATTAATTGAACGAGTTTCGTAACAGGGTGAGAACGCGGCGAAATCCGAAAACGTGGTAGAAAAAAAAAAATCAGGGCTTTTAGTTTTTTGGATGGCTTTTGTAAACTGTTGCTCGGGTTTAGGGAAGCGAGCGGGCGGGCGGGTCGATCAGTAAAATTGGTTGGGTTCAGGGAAGGAGGAGGGCGAGTCGGCCGATTGGCCGGTCGCGCAGTCAATCATTCGGTCAGTCGGACAGCGGCCTCTGGCGGGTTCACACAAGAACAGCGCGGGCACGAACCGCGCTCGCGAGAGGTGTCTGAGGTGCGAAAAAGCGCACAACAGCGGCCTCTCGCAGATTCGCAAAAACAAAACTGCAGCCGTACGTACCCGCCAGGACGTATCCGCGGTCTCCAGAAACGTCCGCGGGACTACGTTTCCACAATGAGCCTGGGTTGGAAAACACTGTCGGTTGGGTTTAGGGAAAGGGGGTGGGTAAGGGGATTGGTCGGTCAGTCAGTCAGTCAATCGACAGCAACCTCTGGTGGATTTACGCAAGAACAGCTCGCGAGAGAAATTTGAGATCTGTAAAAGCGTACACAGCGCCCTTTGGTGCATCCGCAAGAACAAAACCTGTAAAAAAACGTACCTCCTGGGATATATTTGGGGCTCTTCAGAAATTATACAGGGGTACATATCAATGAGTCTGGGTTGTTAGTTTTAGCTAAATGTACCTAACATGAACTCATGAGTTGTTAATGCATGTTTATGTCATGACTTTACTTGGAGGGGCGCATTATCATTAACTCATTCTTAATTCTTGACACCTTAATATTGTTTATATTAATACACACAAGAAGGACATTCATAACTGTTACATTTAAATAATAAAAGTTCATGCGTAGTTAAGAAAAAGTTAATGATAATGTGCCCCTCCAAATAAAATCATGACATAAACAAACATTAACAGCTCATGAGTTCATGTTAGTTACGTTTAACTAAAACTGAAGTGTTAATGAATATATTAACATACATAAACGAACAATGTGACTTATGTTGTGAGATTAGCGCATGCCTTAAAATTAGTTTATAATGAACTAACACTTAATTAACATATTCATACATCATTATTCATGTACTGTTATTGTAAGTAAGTGTTGCCAGTTGTTTTTGTTGATTTGTCCCTATAAGCACAACGAAGCAGAATGCCACATGATGTCTTGTTCTCAGGTGTTGTTTATTGCAGGGTTTGTGGGAACGTTTACTTGAAAAGTGAAGGTTGATAATAATCAGCCTCTTTAATTGGCCGTCACGCTCCCATAATGAGACTGATCTCCGTTAACACGTTCTATTTAATGTGCTTTTTGAAACTGAAATCTGTCAATCTGATGAAAACAGTGCTGTAATAGTTTTGTACCACAAGAGTTGTTTGACAGTCGGAGTGAGTCAAGAGAAAGACGAGTTAAAAATACGCTTTTATAACGTCACGAGAAATGGTTCGACTGTTGAAATGGGCTTTTAGCTTCTTCCACAATGTTTTGAAAGAAAACATTAAAATTTAATCAAGCTAAAAAGACGTATCAGACGTTTCTTCTAATTAAAGTGACGGCTTACTTAGAAATGACGAATCAGTCATCGTACGGTTTTCCTGGAGCTCAGAAGGAGATCTGAGGCAGAATGACAGACTCGCCATTCATACACTTTAACAGTGGTGATGCATTAATAGTGACTGAAAAAAGATACCAACAACACGAGTCAGGCTGTGTTCACACTTTGGTTTGGAAAATAATTAAGTTCTACATTTAAAACATTAGTTTTAACTATATACATCTTTGTTTTAAGTAACAGTTCATACCATTTGCTACTGGATTATTACCTGCGTATTATTAAGATAATAACTGCACTGTAAAAAATGCTGGGTTTCACACAAGTCCTTAACACATAATTCCTTGTGAAAATGTACCCCTGTATATATTTCTGGAGAGCACGAATTATGTACCCAGAGGTACTGCATTTCATCTTTAAAACGAACGATACGGGACGGTATGACGCCACTGATGGCTTCTGTTTCTTTCTGCGCTACCAGCTGATCACTTACCTACATGTGGACGGGTTTTCCAATGTTATCAGTTTGCAAAGTGGCTCACCTTGTACATTGGCAGACTTAAGACGCAGAGGAGTTGACCGCAACAAAAAATGAAATAATCAAGTAAATAACAGGGCGACGCAGTGGCGCAGTAGGAAGTACTGTTGACTCACAGCAAGAAGGTTGCTGGGTCGCTGGTTTGATCCACAGCTCAGTTGGCGTTTCTGTGTGGAGTTTGCATGTTCTCCCTGCCTTCGCGTGAGTTTCTTCCGGGTGCTTCGGTTTCCCCCACAGTCCAAAGACATGCGGTACAGGTGAATTGTTTAGGCTAAATTGTCCGTAGTGTATAAGTGTGTGTGTGAATGAGTGTGTGGATGTTTCCCAGAAATAGTTTGCGGCTGGAAGGGCATCCGCTGCGTAAAAATGTGCTGGATAAGTTGGCGGTTCATTCCACTGTGGCGACCCCAGATTAATAAAGGGACTAAGCCGACAAGAAAAGTCAGTCAGTCGACAGCCTATGGTGGATTTATGCGAGAACAGCAAGTGCGAATGGCACTGGGATGTATTTAGTGCTCTCCAGAAATGTATACAGGGGTACGTCATCAGAATGAGCCTGGGTTAAAACAGTCATTACAAAATCGCTGCATTTAAGTTCTGATTTCTTTAAAAGTCAGTAATCTTCTCTGCCTGATTGATATACAATATAAACAAAGTCTCTAGGTGACCAAGAAGAACTGCATTAAATGACGTTGTTCTCCACCATGTCTTTAAACCATGAACATTTCTTTACTCCAGTATTTTCAATGGAGTTTCTGTGCTAGCCTGCTGCTCCTAACGGTTTTCATCTCATTTTACACTTGAACAACTAAATAAAGGATTAAGTCTGTTTAACTGAATGTATTTTACTAATATTACAACATCGATGCTGTAAAAGGAACCGTATGAAATTGTAAATAGTCACATTAACCTTTCACCGGAGGCTGAAAACACTAGCTGTGCATATAGCAGGCACGTGCACACATAGGGCTCAACCTGTGCAGTGCACATGCCCTTTTTAGTCTTGGATAGAAAGTGCCCTTCCAAAATGATCAAAAGTGCCCCCGCAACGTGGCACACCTTTGGTCCCGCCCTTCAGCAGGCGCGCGACAACACCGCTCTTGAGTACGCGCGCGTCCACTCTGTAGATCTGCACCAATTCCCCCCCATCCACCTCCCCCCCGCTCTTCCAAAAATGAATCCACATGCCCTTTGGACGGTCTCTGCACGGGCCTGGCATATAGTATATACCCCATTGCAGCACGTTAAAGGGCCATGAAACCCCCTCGTTTCAGCAGGGTGTTTTCACACCTCTACTTTGGAAAAAGTCAGAAAAGTGGGCGTGTCCAGCTCTGTTTAGGGGGAGTGTCGGAGGAATTAAAGTGGGATGGTATGGGAGTGTCTATTTGGGCGCGCTGAGTTTCAGAGTCAAAATACACACACAGAAGAAAGTGATGGCTTTTAACCTACATGGACATCTGTAGTCGAATTATTTGCCAAATTATTAAATGTTGGACTTTAACTGCAGTTTGGCTCTTTCATTCAGGGAATTCATTCATGCCCCTCGCGACAAACATGATATTTGATTCGAGGAGCTGCTCTAAGTGTGTATTTTTCATGCAATGTTTGAAACCGCACGGCGAATGAGAGAAAAAAAACCTCTGCATTTCCTGGAGACTTAGATGCACATGGCAGGTAGCGTCAGAAAGCCGCGTGTGTTATTCCGGGCACAAAATGCGGTGAAAATCCTACACGAGGTTAAAGTTTGGTTGTGGTGCTAACATGTTTACACTCGGTGCAATAGTTAACTTAATTCGATACGAACAAACTGAATAAACAAAGAGCACTGGTCGCTCACTTACCAAATCTGTAGAGACAGAACAATCACCAGCAACTAGAGCCGCGTCTTTATTAAGAGGAGACTACAAGTGAATCCGGATCTCAGCGTTTGCAGATGAGAACAGCTCTCAGGTGAACAATAATCCTCCTTAGACACGTAAGTTATTGTTGTGGAGCGTCGCGTACACTGTTAATCCACACGTGACTCCAGCTGCGCTCTCACAGAGAGAAAATGAAAACAAAACTTCACTGCAGCAAACTATAAAAGCAACACTTCACGCTTGTTTCGCCAACACAACGTGGCGTCTCTGTCGTCTAAACACTGTGACAGTAATGAATATTAATGAAGTAGCACAATAGAGCGCGCTGATTGGTTTGAACCAAGACTTACTCATGCATTAATGCAGCACACTGTAAGACGTAATAAGACACACTCTGGCACAGACGTCCAGTCTGCACACTGGAATACACACTATTATCTCATGGCCGTGATGCAGCTTCAAAAATTTGTTTCAAACCGGAAGTACGAATTTGCTTGAAATAACACAAAAACAACCAATTTACACTTTTTAGTGAAATATAGGTGTCCTGATAGTGTTTTTAGCAGTGTGGGACACATATACCACTGTCAACAGCTCAACACATGTGTTTTGGTGTTTCGTGACCCTTTAAGCTCTCTCGGCCAACGTTAATAAGAGATGTCCCCCTTTTTCCCGTTTGCTCATGCAGACGGCCGGATGACAAAAGGAAACGTCAGTAAATCAGTGTGGAGAGTCAGTGAGCAGCAGCACTAGGAGCAGGAGCGCCCGCAGCGAACACACCGCCATCTGCTCTCCTCACAGACGGAGGCTTTTCCCAACAGCATGTCATCTTACAGGGAACACAGGAGACACGCTTTACAGACATGTCAAAGGGAAGGTTTAGAACACTGAAACGGGTCACTTTTAGTTTATCTTTGCCATGATGACAGTACATAATTGTCAAGACACTAGTATTCAGCTTAAAGTGACATTTAAAGGCTTAACTAGAGTAATGGGGTATATGCCAATGACTGTAAAAAATATGGACGACGCGACAGCCCCTTTTCCCATTGAACGCCTTGAGGGCAAAACGCCTGCTTGACGGGCACAAACTGTCGCAAAAGACTGCTGAAATTGGAGCCTTGACATGCGCAGAAGGACTGTCTGATGGAGCCAGAGGAGGAGCCGCGAAAATGAGCGGAGTCGAGCTTCCAATCAAACGCTTTATGTAAAATCAACCACGCCCCCCGAACTTCTCATGCGTTTGCTGTCATATCAACACAAATGGATGTAATAACGTTAACAAATATGAGGGTTTGATATATTCAATCGCACCAGCTCCGGGCCGCAGCGCATAACCTACTCGCGGCGTCGCAGGCTGATTCCGGCTCGCATGCGGCAGTGCCGGCTCACTCGGCCGCTGCATCTGGCTCGATTGACTCGGGCAATGAGTCCAGTTATCCGGAGTAGGTCCAGCAGAGGTAGTCAGCCTGAGCTCTGAGGGGTAAGTCTCCGGCAGGCGAGAATCTAGCCGGAACTGGCCCGAGTGTATTTTGCTATCTGGGTGGTTAGGCGTGTATCAGCAAACTAATAAAGCCCGAAAAAAGCCCTGACCTTTGCAAATAAACAGTGTTCCACCAGGATCATGTATGTCAGAAACTGTAGTTTACTGCTGAACTTATTTTATCATGGTAAAATATCACAGAAATCGAATAATAACACTTCAGTCTCCTGCCGAAGCTCAGACGTGCTGCTTTGAGAAACTGTCAATCACAGCTGTCAATCACGATGACACGCCCAGCATTAAATTACTGCTAAAAACAAACTGTTTACAAAAATTAAGATCTGCACCTATTTCAGCACAATAACCAGTGCCTTAATCGACCAGAACCATCTTTCGGGACATTTTATTGCAAGTGTAATAATTTTTTTATTTGGGCTCAAGTCTCCTTCATTAACACGGAGGAGGCGGGCTTTATGACTTGTACTGCAGCCAGCCCCCAGGGGGCGATCTAACGGCCGAGACCTTCACTCAAACGCAGGCTTGCGGCACACTTGGTATATGCCGAAGCATGCTAATAGGACTTTTAATTTGCCAGTAACCTGGGTTAAGCGCTTCCGGCGAATTGAATGGCAATGCAAAATCCGGTGCGTTTAAGGTCTGTTTTCTTTAAAAATCACCACTATCTCCACTAGCTGAGTGATATCCGATTTAAAGTGGGTCTCAGATTGTACAAGAAGCACTGCATTAAAAGACATTTCCCCCGCCATATATTTATAATATGAGCATTTATTTTACTCCAGTGTATTCAATGGAGCTTCTGCGTTAGCCTGCCGATTCTGACTGGCGCGTGCGAGTGAACAGCTTTTTGTCTCGTTTTACGCTTGAGCAACTTAATAAATGCTAAAGTTTATTTAACTGAATGTATTTTAATGACATTACAACATCGATGCTGTATAAGGAACCGTATAAAATGAGAAAAAGTTCACAATAACAGGTCACCGGAAGTGGATCAGCATGGGAACAGCACTAGCTCGGCATATACCCTTCTTCTTCCAAGCCAAAAAAACAGCCGTGCTCTGAATCTCATCTGCTGTTTCAGGGCTTCTGGCACCAATGCTGAGACTTTTGAAGGTGAATTAGATGCTTTGAGTGCAGAACGCACACTAATATTCAGCTTAAAGTGACATTTGAAGGCTTAACTAGGGTAATTAGGGTAAAGTTAGGGTAATTCGGCAAGTCATTGTATAACAGTGGTTTATTCTGGAGACAATCCAAAACTAATATTGTTTAAGAGGGCTAATATTATTGATCTTAATGTTGGTTTGAAAAAATTAAGAACTGCTTTTATTCTAGCCGAAATAAAACAAGTAAGACTTTCTCCAGAAGAAAAAATATTATAGGAAATACTGTGAAAATTTCCTGAATCCGTCATTTGGAAAAAAAAAAGGTGAATAATTCTGGCTTCAACTGTACATGAGGATTATAAATGCACTGCAAAAAGCATCTGTCAGCCACAGACCAAAACCTTTAAAGTATAAAGACATTTATGAATATTTTATCAGGGCCACTGTCATTTTAAAACACGCGGTTTGCTCTGTCCTTTCCCCGAACTCCTGTGAAAACATGAACGACTGCACGGAGAGACAAGTTTGGGAAATGAGGGAGCTGCTGTTAATGGAGTGTCCTGCTGCTTTATCAGCCCAGAGCGCACCTGAGTGTCTAACACTGCTGTAGATCCACAGTACAGAACACACAGCGCACTGACAGTGTAAAGATCCTGCAGCGTTTACAGGCCGCTGTCTGAATTATTCACGCACACACTTGCTATTTGGTCTAGCTTGCTATCTTTTAAATCATTCCTCATACAGTACAACATTTCAAATGAATGAAATATGTTTTTATGTAACATAATCATTCATTCATTTTCCTTCGGCTTAGTCCCTTTATTAATCCGGGGTCGCCACAGCGGAATGAACCGCCAACTTATCCAGCAATCCATCTCTGGGAAACACCACACACACATTCACACCCACTACAGACAATTTAGCTTCCCCAAATCACCTGTACCACAGGTCTTTGGACTGTAGGGGAAACCGGAGCACCCGGAGGAAACCCACACGAAGGCAGGGAGAACATGCAAACTCCACACAGAAATGCCAGCTGTGCCGACCCAGCGACCTTCTTGCTGTGAGGCGAACATGCTACCCTCTGCCTTGGCTTATGTAACATATTTATTCATTTTCCTTCAGCTCAGTCCCTTATTGATCAGGGGTCGCCACAGCGGAATGAACTGCCAACTTATTTTCACTTAAAAACTCTCTCTATGATTTACACTTCTGTTCATCCTTAACTAATGACATGACACAAGGGCACTCAGACACACATAAACAGTAGCACATGCATCCTTCACGGCTTTAAATAACCGCAAGGCCTTTGCCTTCATTACTGAAGCGAGAAACACAAGAAACCCCCTGCAGCTGAATGTGAAAAGCACATTCAGGAAAACTGGAGGAGCAAATCAAGTGTCCAGATCTTCGAGTTTTGCACAATTTCTTTATGAAACTTACACTATAATTTTCTTAATGAGATCATGCAGTTATATAATTCGACAGCTTCAGGATCTGAGGGGAAACAAAGTGTCTGTGGATCTGGACCTGATAAAATACAGCAACGTCTAGCCCAGCTAAGCCAATTTTCACCATTCATTCATTTTCATTCAGCTTAGTCTGTTATTTATCAGGGATTGCCACCGTGGAATGAACCACCAACTATTACAGCATATGTTTTAACACAGCGGATGCCCTTCCAGCCGCAACCCAGTACTGGGAAACACCCATACACACTCATTCACACGCACACTCATACACTACAGCCAATCTAGTTCATCAATTCCCCTACAGCGCATGTGTTTGGACTGTGGGGGAAACCAGAGCACCTGGAGGAAACCCACGCCAAGACGTTGAAAACTTGCAAACTCCACAAAGAAATGCCAGCTGGGACTCGAACCAGCGATCTTCCTGCTGACCTCATCTGTGAGTATGTTTTTAGGGAAAAGCAAGCTTCGGATTGTGACGGAAGTCTGATTTCTCCGTGTGTCACCAACATCGCTGACCCCAGGGTTACACAACACTGACCCCTGACCTCTAATTATTTCTTAACTGCTCATTATAAACACGTCCAGAGTGCAAAGTGGCCAAACTATAGACTTTAATTGGCCATTATAACACTTAAGAGCCATCTGACACGTCTCTCCCTCTGCCGGCTCTCTGAGGTCTTACGCAATTATGTGTGTGTCAGGCTTTATCAGAGCACAGTCTCCCCTGTTAATGCACAGCCTGGTGTTCAGAATCAGAGCGTCAGCTTTCTGCACTCAAAGCATCACACTGGGCAAGGAATTTTCACAGTATTTCCTATAATATTTTTTCTTCTGGAGAAAGTCTTACTTGTTTTATTTTCGGCTAGAATAAAAGCAGTTCTTAATATTATTAAAGCCGTTTTAAGATCAATATTATTAGCCCCCTTAGGCAATATTAGCTTTGGATTGTCTCCAGAACAAACCACTGTTATACAATGACTTGCCGAATTACCCTGTGATGAGCTGGTTTTGGTGGTTTACAAGGACATTTTTTGTATAATGACATGGCTATGACCAAGTTGTACTCTAATAAGGTGGTTTACATATATTTGATATATTACACATGAGATGTGTGTGTCTTAACAGTACTTATATAAACACACTCACTTGAGGGTTTAGTGAGTGCCAAAAAAAAAAAATTTAAAAATGTTATTTGATTTGACTGACAATGTCAAAAACCATGTATTTTATGGAAAACTTCTCTTATTTATTTATTTATTTATTTATTTATTTATTTATTTATTTATTTATTTATTTATTTATTTAATTATTTATTTATTTATTGTTTTGGTCACCCTTTATTTAAGCAAAAATATTAAACTTTTACACAACATTTATATAAAATTTTTTAAACATTCAAAAATTGCATATTTCAAAGTCAAATGAATTTTGCCGTGACAATAAATAAATAAATAAATAAATAAATAAATAAATAAATAAATAAATAAATAAATAAATAAGAAAATGAATAAATAAATAAATAAATAAATGAGAAAAACAAAAAATACATAAGAAAAATACATAAATAAGAAAAACAAACAAATAAATAAGAAAAATAAATTAATAAGAAAAATAAACTAATAAGAAAAAAAACAAATAAATGAGAAAAATAAAAAAAAACAACTAAATAAGAAAAATAAATAAATAAACCACTGTTATACAATGACTTGCCGAATTACCCTAACTTTACCCTCATTAACCTAGTTAAGCCTTCAAATGTCACTTTAAGCTGAATATTAGTGTGCGTTCTGCACTCAAAGCATCTAATTCACCTTCAAAAGTCTCAGCATTGGTGCCTGAAGCCCTGAGAGAGCAGATGAGATTCAGAGCACGGCTGTTTTTTTGGCTTGGAAGAAGAAGTGTGCTTAGTTGTACTGAACGTCTTGGTGTAAATTGTACTTATTTTAAGCAATTTTTAAGGACGTGTTTCTAGAAAGCCAAACTTTACTGTAGGGTTGCATGGTTTACTGGTACTATGGTAGTACCGTGATACTATGGCTCCAAAATGCTGGCGGTGCCACTGTAGTTTGTAAACGGTAGTCAGCTCAGGAGATCCCCGAGCTCGGGGCTCCCTCTCGTTTGCAGGGCGAAAGGGGAGTTTGAGCTTAGGTAGATCTGTTTTACACAGCGGATGCCCTTCCAGTTGCAACCTAGCACTTGGAAACACCCATACACACTCATTCACACACACACTCTTATACTACAGCCAGTTTAGTTCATCAATCCCCCTATAGTGCATGGGTTTGGACTGGGGGGGGGAACTGGAGCACCCGGAGGAAATCCACGCCAACACGGGGAGAACATGCAAACTCACACTGAAATGCCAAGTGGCCTAGCTGGGACTCAAACCAGCAACCTTCTTGCTGTAGGGTGACAGTGCCAACCACAGCGCCACCTACATGTAAACATCCTAATCAAATTATTACCATCATGCAAGACTTTCTTTCATCTGGATTAATCCAGTGCATGCAGTATACACGCGTGGCACGCCGTCTCCGTACGAGCTCATACAAAGTGAAAGACTTTAATGTGCTGTGACACTCTTTATGATGCATCTTTAATCTGCTGGATCTGAAGATGACTAAGTGGATCTCAACAGGACAGTGCAAACATCAGGATGGAGATGACAGAATCAGACGGATCAGGCTCACACGTACATCGCAGAAAGCTGAGGACATGCATTATTGAAATGTTCAGCTCAGATGGAAAACCTTCTCCATGACAGAACAAAATGTGTTCAAATATAATCATGAACCCTTGATTGGTTCAGTAAGTCTCACCTATTTGCACAACGTATTATAAATAACAGCTAATAAGACACAGTTGAAGGCAGAAGTTTACATACACTGCAAAATAAGGAACCATTTTGTAAAAAATGTCTGATGTCTGAACGTTTACCATTTTAGGTCTGTTATAATTACCTAAAAGATTTAATAAAAGATTATCTATCATATTTATTCGTTCATTTTTCTTATTTATTATTCTTAGTTATTTATTTTATTTATTTATTTATCTAATTTATTCATTTATTTTCTTATTTATTTATTCTTCTTATTTAATAATTTATTTTATTTATTTTTTATTTTTCTTCTTTATTTATTATTCTTATTTTTATTTATTTTCCTAATTTATTTATTTATAAAAGATTTTTTTTTTGAGAATTTCTTATTAATTTCTAGACAGTCAAAAATTTACACACATTTCCTTGGTATTTATTAGCTTTTAAACTGTATAACTTTGCTTAAATGTTTTGGGTCTCCTTCCACCATAGATATATACACTAGATGTCGCCTGGCCTGTTGTTGTCTATTGGACGGAATGCGTCAATAGGGCCGCCATCTTGCTACAGGGTAGCGCTCCTTTGAAATGAATGCGGGACCAAGGTACAGTGGAAGACTGTGGCCATGCAAAGCCAGAGATATACACATATACACATATATCTATGATCGGGAGTTTTCCTGGATGTTAGTATGCAATTTTTTTTTTTTAATCACGAAAATGACAATTTTACATCACTTTTCTACATTGATGGATCAGTGACCGCACGGGCATTCCTGACAAAAAGCTTGTGTTTGTGTGTACGGAAATGTACTATTCACCCTCCCTGTTAAATTTGATCTAATCATGTCCTGAACACACCTCCTCTCCTGCTTTTACTTCTCATACTGACAGAGCAGCGATTCGTTTGTGAATCGTGTGTGTGTGTGTGTTTGTGTGTGTGTGTGTGTGTGTGTGTGTGTGTGTGTGTGTGTGTGTGTGTGAGAGAGAGTGTGTGTGTGTGTGGGTGGGTGGGTGTTTCCCAGTACTGGGTTGCAGCTTGAAAGGCATCCACTGTGTAAAACATATGCTGGATAAGTTGGCGGTTCATTCCGCTGTGGAGACCCCTGAAAAATAAAGGGACTAAGAGTGAGTGAATGAATGTTTTGTTTGCGAGTGTGAGTTGATGACTTTTTTTCATCAGTGTTGTTGCGCCATCTGCTGGCTGTACTTCGAAAAGCAAGTGAAAATTTATATATTCGTGAAATATTCATACAATATATAATAAATATGAGCAATTTCAGCGTTATAGATGTGACATTTGCAGTAAAAACTCCAAACATAGATTCACATAGAATGTATATGTTAATATTGTATTGAAGCATCTGCTTATATTTTCCAGAACAGCTGACCACAGAGTTAAGGGACCAGAAGAATATCAGTCAGTAAACATGTTTTGTACTTTAAATGAGGGAAATAAACATGTGCTATGGATGTGACCAAAAAAGTCTGCGAGTTGACATTATACAACATACAGAAATTCAGTGTATTAAACTGCACAACCCAAAAGAAATAATGATAATTGAAAGAATATGAGTCGGCTCACTATAGAGCAAACATGATTGATTTCATTTTATTTGACATTTTTGCATTTAGGAAAAAGTGTCATTATGGATGTGACATATCTCCGCTATGGATGTGATGGATGTGAAATTGCCATTTGTGTGACTTTGGTAAATCAAATAAAACTGTTTTAAAAATATTGACAGATGCATTTTTGAGTATTTCTAAAGTACTGTAAAATACTGGCGTACATAAAAAACGCAGAAACAGTTACGGTATTTTGATGAAAACATTTATTTTCATGGCAAGGTGTCATGATCACCAGCGATCTAACCACCAGAGGTCGCTGATAAACACTCACATTCACATTAACCACAAATCTGCTGGTGAATGGACTACAAGAACCAGTCATGCTCCACACACACAACCGGTTCCAGATCCGGACTGATTGCATACACAGAGCTGATGCTTGCTGCTCAAAGAACTGATAACACACACATACATACAGTACATCTCACTTTGAGACACTCATTGCTGAGTCTTGTTATCTGTTAGCGTCATTTCATCGTGGTTCCTTTGTCTTGCTTTCCATGTTTTAAACCTTTGCTTTGTTTTGTTGGATTATTCCTGTCTGCTGCCTGCCTTCTGACCATTTGCCTGCTATTTCGACTACGACTCTGGATTTCCCTTATAGATCTGTTTGCTCCTGTGTTGATCATTGCTTGCCTGACCATTCTCGCTAACAACACCCTGCATTCCGATCCTTACCCCTGTTGTCAGTGTCACATCCCTGGTTACACAAGGTTGACATTTGCATGGAATTGCTCTGAATTAACTGATTTATTTTCTCTTTGCCATGATGACAGTAAATAATATTAGACCAGATATTCTTCAAGACTCTTCTATTCAGCTTAAAGTGACATATAAAGGCTTCACTAGGTTAAACATGTCATGATGGAAAAATAACAACAGTGTGCCTCTCACAATGACAAACACTTTGGCATTGGCCAAATTACTGACACGATCACAAAGTGTTGAAGCATGAATGAAATGTTTTGGGTGAGTGACTACATTTTGCAGACATGCAATAAAGTTCTGAGGTTCCAGCAAACAGTTTTGAGATTTGCACTCATGGATTAAGAGAATGTTAAATCTGGGCCAAAGCAGCTGGGAAAATCTATAAGAGTAAACGTGTGCTCTCTAGTGGTGAAACAAGAACACTGCAGGAATCTTTAATAAATAATTAATGACAGAAGCAGAGAGAAATCACTCAAATTAGAGTGAGTGCTTCTGATTGCATGCTACATAATGCATGCCTTTTTCTCAGCTTGCATTTTCTACACTCAAACATAAATGCAAAACATGCCGTTTATTTCAGTTTTAAGTCTTTTTATAATAAAGTGTAGCTAATCTCAAACACACACTTCATGCAGTTGAAGCACACACACGTCTTACAGGTGGCACAGCAGAGCATGGAATGACCCATTGTACAACATGATGACCCCAGCAGTCACATGATCAGGATAATCTGGGTCACGCACTGGCTGGTTAACCCTAAATTGTGTGTGTGTGTGTGTGTGTGTGTGAGCTGGTTTTGGTGGTTTACAAGGACATTTTTTGTATAATGACATGGCTATGACCAAGTTGTACTCTAATAAGGTGGTTTACATATATTTGATATATTACACATGAGATGTGTGTGTCTTAACAGTACTTATATAAACACACTCACTTCAGGGTTCAGTGAGTGCCAAAAAAAAAAAAACCTTTAAAAATGTTATTTGATTTGACTGACAATGTCAAAAACCATGTATTTTATGGAAAACTTCTCCATATTTATTTATTTATTTATTTATTTATTTATTTACTTATTGTTTTGGTCACCCTTTATTTAAGCAAAAATATTAAACTTTCACATAACATTTATATAACATTTTTTAAACATTTTAAAAATTGCACATTTCAAAGTCAAATGAATTTTGCTGTGACAATAAATAAATATATAAATAAATAAGAAAATGAATAAATAAGAAAAATAAAATAAAAAATAAATAAATAAGAAAAACAAACAAATAAATAAGAAAAATACATAAAAAAGAAAAAAAAAACAAATAAATAAGAAAAATAAATTATTAATAAAAATAAACAAATAAGAAAAATTAACAAATAAATAAGAAAAATAAAAAATAAAACAATAAACAACTAAATAAGAAAAAAATAAATAAGAAAAACAAACCAACAAATTAGAAAAATAAACAAATAAATATATAAAAATAAACAAATAAATGAATAAATAAATAATGAAATACTGAAAAAATAAGAAAAAAATAAATACAGAAAATTAAATAAATAAATACATAAGGAAAATTAATAAATACAATCAGAAAAATAAAATAAATAAATATGAAAAATAAATTAATAAAAAAATAAGAAAAATAAACAAATAAACAAAAAATAAATAAATGAGAAAAATAAATAAATAAATAAACAAGAAAAATAAATAAATAAATAAATAAATAAGAAAAGTAAATAAATGAGAAAAATAAACAACCAAATAAATAAAAAGCAAACAAATAAATAAATAATTAAAAAAGAAAGATAAAATAATAAAAAAATGAATAATAAAGAAAAATAAATAATTAAATACAATCAGAAAAATAAACAAATAAGAAAAATAAACAGGGATGCAGTGGCGTAGTAGGTAGTGCTGTCGCCTCACAGCAAGAAGGTCACTGGTTCGAGCCTCGGCTGGGTCAGTTGGTGTTTCTGTGTGGAGTTTGCATGTTCTCCCCGTGTTCACGTGGGTTTCCTCCGGGTGCTCTGATTTCCCTCACAGTCCAAACACATGCGGTACAGGTGAATTAGATAGGCTAAATTGTCCATAGTGTATAAGCGTGAATAAGTGTGTGGATGTTTCCCAAAGATGGGTTGCATCTGGAAGGGCATCCGCTGCGTAAAAAACGACGAACCCGGAGTAATAAAGGGACTAAGCTGAAAAGAAAATGAATGAACGAATGAATGAATGAATGAATGAATGAATGAATGAATGAATGAATGAATGAATGAATGAATGAATGAAGGAACAGTGTAAAGCAAAGGCAGGTTGAACCATTAGGGATATAACATATCCACAAAAACACTTTCATCCTTATTATCTCTGTCACACACACACACACACACACACAGTCATTCTTCTCATGCGTGATCCAAACACACAGCAGTGCCTGGAGCGCCGGTGAGAAAAGAGTCAAACTCTCTGACATGACGTGACATCAGAGCGAACATAACACTCCACCAGCAAAAGGATATTTTTGAGCTGAAAACAGGCATCAACACACACTTCAGTCAGACTTTCACAACATTTCTAGCACACACTCTAACATTATACAACAGCAATAGTAATAATAATGCAGTCCTCATTCAGGCCTTATTACAGGATTTTGGCATTTTCAGCTCACTGTTGGTTGAACTACCCAGAATGCAGTGCTGTTGGACAGAGTTGAAGCCCTCTAGTGTTAAAGCTGTTAGGAGAACTCTGATAAAGGCTGACAACAGATTCTGTTTCAAGTTTTGGGGGAAAATCAATATGAACTATCATTGTGTGTTTAAGTGTTTGTGTTTTGACTGTGTGTTGTTTGTTATGTGTGTGCATGTGCATCTGTGCATTGTGTGTGTGTGTGTGTGTGTGTGTGTTTGTGTCTGTGTTTTTAACTGTGTGTTGTCTTGGGGCAGTCTGTGTGTGTGTGTGTATGTGTGTGTGCGTGTGTGTGTGTGTGTGTGTGTGTGTGTGTGTGTGTGTGTGTGTGTGTGTGTGTGTGTGTGTGCATGTATGCGTGCATGTATGTCTGAGTGAGTGTGTGTGTGTGTGTTCACGTCTTTGTTTGTATGTGTGTGTGTGTGTATGTGTGTGTGTGTGAGGCATCTGCTCCAATCAGCCTCAAGCACATCCTCAGCTTTTCTTACCACTTAATAAAGCAAAAGTGTAAAAATAGCTTCAGCCAGAAGGCACACATAATACATCTCAGTTTAAGAGCGTCTTATGTAATTATTTCCATTATGATATGATTAGAGCATTTCTTTACACTGTTTTAACCAGTTTAAACCAACTCGCTTCATTATTAGATCTCCCTAACAGAGAGAATCTAAGATCTCTTTATCTAAGGCTGTCAAATAGACTTGAAAATGTTCTTATTAATTAATTATATGAGAGAGTTTGTAATATGCTGTTCTTCTCCTTAAAGAGGAAACGAGGACATTCACAAAATCAATAATTCAGTGCAGATGTCATCCTGGATGATGGATCCAGATGAGGTGAAACAGGGACACTTTTATTAATTATTGATTCATTTAACTCGTTACCTTTATTACTGTTTGTGCAACCCAGACAACCTAGACATTATTGATACATACCCCTGTATACATTTCTGGAGAGCGCCAAATACATCCCAGGAGCTACGTTTTTTGCAGTTTTTGTTTTCGCGAATCTACCAGAGGCCGCTGTGTACGCTTTTCCAGATCTCAAATTTCTCTTATGAGTGTTATTCGTGCCTGCTGTTCTCACGTAAAATCCGCAGAGGACAATATTGTTTTTAATAGCACCGACAGACCCACTTACCCCCTTCCCTGAACCCAACCGACAGTGTTTTCGAAATCACAGATTGACCAGCGAACCCCTTCCCTAAACTCAGCTGACAGTGTTTTAGAAATCACAGATTTACCCACCTACCCCTTCCCTTAACCCAACCGATAATGTTTTCTAAATCATAGATTGACCTGCCTACCCCCTTTTCCTAAACCCAACCGATAGTGTTTTTAAAATCACCGGTTGACCCACCCACTCCCTTCCCTAAATCCAACCGATAGTATTTACAAAAGCACTGATTGGCTCGCCCACCCCTTTCTCTAAACCCAACTGATAGTGTTTTCAAAAGCGCCGAATGACCCACCTACTCCCTTTCCTAAATCCAACCGATAGTGTTTTCAAAAGCAGCGATTGACCCGATCACCCCTTCCCTAAACCCAACCGATAGTGTTTTCAAAAGCACTGATTGGCTCGCCCACCCCTTTCCCTAAACCCAACTGATAGTGTTTTCGAATGCACCGATTGACCCGCCCACCCCCTTCCCTAAACCCAACTGATAATGTTTTCAAAAGCGCCGAATGACCCGCCTACTCCTTTCCTAAATCCAACCGATATTGTTTTCAAAAGCACCGATTGACCCGATCACCCCTTCCCTAAACCCAACCAACAAGGTTTTCGAAAGCACTGATTGACCGGATCAAGCCCTTCCATTAACCCAACCCATAGTGTTTTCAAAAGCACCGATTGACCCGCCCACCCCCTTCCCTAAACCCAATCCAACTGGTAACAGCAGAAAAGCCGTCCACATAGAGGTAAGCCTTCAGAGGTGTCATACCACACTGTACCATTTGTTTAAAAGATGAAATGCAGCCATATGTACCTCTGGCTACATAATTTGCACTCTCTAGAAATGTATACAGGGGTACGCTTTCACATTTGGGTGTTTCAATTAAGAAAACATCTGCTAAACTGATAAAAATGTACATTTAAATTGGAACATCAAGCTGGAAAACAAACTTAATTCTGATTTTCACAACTAATCTATCATGCACTGTTACATTATATAATAGTAATAATAATGTAATCCTCACTTATGCTATATTAAATTCAAAATATACAGAATAAGGCTAAATAATGTCAAGAACATGAGCAGATGTGAAATTATTTTCTTTCATGCACTGTAATTGAGTCCCAGGGGTTGTTTTGATCAGCGCATGATGGTTGCATAATGGCTTCCCTAATTTCTCGTCATTATGTCATTGTCATTTGCTCTATAAAGCTTCTCAAAGTGAAGTCCTTCCGAGGCTTCAGGGCTTTAGTTCTACTTGGCATTAAAAGGTACAGTATATAAGACTAGAATGTGCACGTGGAAGAGCATTTCATTCTCAACATTCTCAATGCGCATGCACTACCACAGAAAAAAAAAATGCAATAAAAAATATGTACTCCACAGCTCCAAAAATAGTGCATCGGTTTTATTTAAATAATTAAAAAAGAGACATACTCAAAACACTGTAGACATGTTGCATATATGTAGCCTACAGTACAGATCAAAAGTTCAGTACAGTAAAAGTTTCTTCATGAGCCACGGCTGCGGTTAAAATGCCTACATTTTTTTTAGAGTACGCTAAAAAGGGAGCACAGTTTCAATCTGAAGACCCTAAAAGATGAAGGGTTGATTAAAAACAGGTGTCTGGTGCATATGAAGAGGAGAGAGTGTGTCCTACTGGTGGTTTGTCAAGCCCACTCACCTCAACGGAACACACTCATATGTACCCCTGTCTACATTTCTGGAGAGCGTGAATTATGCACCCAGAGGTATGTATGGCAGCATTTCGTCTTTAAAATTAATGTTATGGGGGTAGTATGATGCCTTAGGCGACTTCTGTTTATTTTAGCGCTACAGCCTATGCCGATGGACTTGGAACATGGAGCTGAGTTGACAGCAGTGACGTGGTACAAGTCTGGAAAAAGTAAAGCAAAAATAACTAAATAAATCAACAGCAGGCTAAAAACGTGGTGAAATCACACAGCCGTGACAGCTTTTCTTTTTCTAGATGGCTTTTGAAAACACTATTGGTTGGATTTAGAGAAGGGGTGGGTGTGGGTGTGTTCAGCTGAAGTTTACATTGCGCCCAGGTTGCAATAGCAAACATGTCGTGTTGTGCGGTCGGATGGCAAAATTGAAAGTCCAAAAATATAAAAGTTAAATTTGACCGTACACCACACTGCTTTAATGGCAACCGCAGACATCTTTGGCTAACAGCCATCAGAAGAGCTGATTGGAGTGAGGACCTAATTAAAAATGCTGGACTCTGCAGTTTTCATGTTATATCCGGTAAGCTCATGCTATGCTGAATCCAAACCAAGCTCATTCTGAAAACGTAGCCCTGCGGATGTTTCTGGGAACCGCGATTTACGTAACTGGAGGTATATATGGCCGCATTTCGTTTTTTCAAGCGAACGCTACGGGGCGGTGTGACGCCGCTTCTCTTCTTCGCGCTTGCCAGCTTGGCTGACGGCTCGGCTCCAGGTGGAGGGCTTTCCCGCTGCAACCAGTTTGTCCTGTTAGCTCATCGTGGTACGTCGGCGGAGCGGAGGCCTGGAGCAGGAGGAACCAGCCGTGGCGTACGACCGGGTTCAAACCTGGGGAAGAGCGGTTTCAGAAATCAGTTAAAACAAAAAACAGAATCCAAAAATTATAGCGAATTCGTTCAGTCGGTCGGACAGACAGTCGCTCGACAGTAGCCTCTGGTGGTTTTTCACGCGAGAACAGCACGAGCGCGCTTTTTCACGTCTCGAACGCCTTTCACTAACGCGTGCCATTCGAGACGCAAAAAAGCGTGCACAGCAGCCTCTCGCGGATTCGCTAAAGCTAAAACTGCACAAATACGTACCTCCCGAGACGTATTTTGCGGTCTCCAGGGGCTACGTTTCCAGAATGAGCCTGGGTTGGCTGAATCAGACACATTTCTGGTTTTTGATTGCAGCAATGATTTCAGCAAAAGCAGTTAAATATGGTGAATTAAACTGTGGACACTGAATGCTTGAATGAAACGTAAACATGTGCATTCCATACCCTGCCGTACAGGTGCCGTTTGCTGTCAGCATGCAGTCGTTCTGCATGTTGATGATTACCCAGGCCTTGTGCAGCTCCGTTTTCTTTCCTTGTCTTTGGCTGGGCAGAACCTCGGCTTTTAGCACTACATAGTGTTGAATCTGGTCATCATGGATTGTTGGCATCCAAAGACTTGTAGGTCTTTAACTTCTCTCTTGTAAATCATGCGGAGCTTCAGTGAGATTGTATATTTGGGGCTGGATGCTTGGCCATTTCGTCTTATCCAATATATCCATTGGGAGAGTGCTATCGCAAATGGACCTTCTACCCAAAATCGCATATGCATAATTGGATTTTTGACTCAAAACCCATCTAATTACTGAGATAATGACGACTTGTGACGACCATAGCCACTGTTTAGCTGCTCGTATGTTAATGAAGCACAGTAATTCATGAACTGGCATGGTAAAAGGCATAATGTTTACAGCCCAATAGTTGTGGAGAGGTAGGAGGCAGTTCAAGTGTCAGTGTGTCTGACTGTCAAAAAATAAAGTTGCATGAATAATTCTGTGAGGATGGCGTGCACGTGCGAGCCTGCAGCTAAATCCTCCACAGACGCGCGCGCGCGCAGCGGAGACAGACGCGCGCACGAGGAGCGGAAAATACACACACTCACACGCGACAGGACGAGGATGGAGTTGTCACTGATGGCAGCGCAGGTAGGCATTTTGTCATTAAATTATCTTTTAAATTCAAGATTGAGGATAATTTAGTGTCTCTGTTGAGTGTCTGCTTTACTTATTGCGAATGTGTGTGTGTGTGTGTTCAGGGTTTAGTGTAACTTTTGATAGCTACACACAGCCCAGGTACGACTTACCGCGCTTTTTGTCATAAAATTATCTTTTAAATTCATTATTGAGGCTTATTTGGTGACTGTGTTGATTGTCTGGTGTACTTATAGTGTGTAAGTTAGGCGTGTGTGTTCAGGGTTTAGCGTAACTTATGATAGCGACACACACCACAGCGCAGTCAGGACTTTTCCCGCGCTTTTTGTCATAAAATTATCTTTATATTCATGATTGAGGCTAATTTGGTGACTTACACTGTGTTGATTGTCTTATTTACGTATTATGTGTGTGTTTAAGTGGTTTAGTCTAACTTTTGATAACAGTACAGAAGGAAAACAGTGATTCACACGTACAGAAAATACTGTAGTAATAATATAGTATGTTGAACACATTTGTTGTTAATGGACACTACAGTATGCTTATCTTAAACTAATAGGCTGTAATACATCCTGTAGTGTTCATTATATTTTAACACTGTGGTGTATTGTAGAATAATATAACCTATAATTGTTGAAAGGTTTGTACAGTGTTGTGTTATTTATATTAATGTATTTGGTGTAATAACATGTGCATTATAGAACCCACCCCCCCAGCAAAATTTACTAAAAATGAAAGGTTTATTAAAATAAGCTAACTCTGAGAGCATCAGCGCAGTGCTTTATTAAAATGCATGCAAATAATATGAAATTATTTTAGATTATTTAAATTTAAACTTAAATGAAAAGTTATTTGGACTATTCATTGTACTGAATTTGACCTGAAAAGGGTTAGTGATGGTCATGTAGTGAAGCATCTGGTGTTGAGAGAAGATTAATCAACCTGTTTTTTTCTTCAGGCTCTTTATTATTATGAAGTGACAGAAAGCTAATGAGAAATGTTAAGTGGCCACCGGTCACATCTGTTCCCAAACTCACCCAGAATCGATTAGAGATGCAAGTATGTGACCATACACAGTAAAAATACCCTTAAATTAGCAGTTTTCCATATTTTGTTATTCATGTTTTCATTTTTCCCCATTTATTTCTGCTTTTGAATTGCATTATGGGATCTTGATCTATCTTTCAACTTTTAACTGTAAAAAGTTTGCAAAAGAGACTTTTATGAACATGTTTAATAGATTGCAGTGATATATTGTCTGGGTTGGTGTTTTTATGGTCATTTTATGCTACAAACCTCTTATAATAAACCTGTAGTAGATTTTTTGACAGACTTATTTCTCTAAATATTATTTCTTATACATAAAATTATTATCAAACGACTAAAATGTCAATAAAAGTCACTTTGTTAAACTGTAGTGCTCAATTTTCAACATCAAAAGACGACAGAGCAGAGATCAACATCCCATAATGCAATTCACAACCGTAAGTTCACCAGCATGGACCACAGCACACTTTGAGCTAGACTTTATTGTAGGGATGAAAGGAATGGTAGAGGAACAGTGGGATGAAGGTGAAGGGAAGTAAGAGGATAAACAGTAAACAGGTTGATCGGGCGTCCTGATGATGCCCAGAAACTCAGAGTGGGGATATTGTCTCTGTAACGTTTTGGTAGAGTGATTGGACCCCCTGATTCAATTTAGGAAGGAAGAGAGGGTTATAGGATTGTCAATGGGAAACGAGGAAATAGATGGAGGGAGGTTGTGTTCGAGAGAACAGTGTTAGGGCTGGTCTGCCTACTGGTAAAACCAGAAGTTTACATACTGTACACTGTAAATAAAGGAACGTAACCACTGTTTTAAAAAATCATGTCTGATGGTAAATCACTAAACGTTTACTATTTTAGGTCCGTTAGGATCACCTAAATGATTTACATTTGCTAAATGCCAGAATTATAAGAGTTTTTTTTTTTTTGAGAATGTTTTATTAATTTCTAGACAGTCAAAGGTTTACACACATTTCCTTGGCATTTTTTAGCTTTGCTTTTAAACTGTATAACTTTGCCTAAATGTTTTGGGTCTCCTTCCACAAGCTTCTCACAATAGTTTGCAGGATTTTTGGCCCATTCCTCCTGACAGAATTGCTGTAACTGAGTCAGATTTGTTGGCTGTCTTGCTCGCACAAGCTTTTTCAACAAATTCACAAGTTTTCTATAGGATTGAGATCAGGGCTTTGTGATGGCCACTCCAAAACATTCACTCTGTTGTCCTTAAAGCACGTTTGAACTAATTTGGCAGTATGCTTAGGGTCATGGTCTGTATGGAAGAGCCGTTTGTGGCCCAGTTTTAATTTCCTGGCTGATGTGTTGAGATGTTGCTTCAGTATTTCTCCATAATGTTCTTTCTCCATGATGCCATCTATGCTGTGAAGTGGACCAGTCCCTCCTGCAGCAAAACAGCCCCACAACATGATGCTGCCGCCCCCATACTGCACAGTTGGGATGGTGTTCCTAGGCTTGTAAGCTTTTCCCTTCGTCCTCCAAATGTAACACTGCTCATTATGGCCAAACAGTTCAATCTTAGCTCCATCAGACCACAGGACATGTCTCCAAACATTAGTCTTATTCCCATTTAGCAAATTGTAATCTGGATTTTCTGTTAATTCTGGCTTGTTATTCTGCTATTAAGCAGAACAGAAACTCATCTGATAATCCTAACTTACCTAAAGGAGAAACATCTTACTTTTTTTAAATGGTTATGTGCCTTTTTATACAGTGTATGGAAACTTCTGCTTTCAACTGTATATATTTAGTCCTCAGTCATGCTGTATAGTTGTAAAATAGAGTTACAAACATTGGTCACACTCTATAAAACTATTGATCACATAAACATGATCAGATGTGAGCTCCTGACTCTCGGAAATACTTGATTCCAATTGGACGGGTATTTCTGTATAATGACGCTGCACTGTTTCTCCAAACATGATGAATAATTTCAGCATTTCAATATTTAATATCCATTCGCTTCTTTTTTATATGTTTTTATAACGTATAACGCGGAGCATTTTTGCAGGCGTGTTCACAGTTTAACGTTCTAAGTATGTCGGCGATGTGAGTTTCGAGGTTGTTTATTTCTGAATCAGGAGTGAAGTTGTGTTGAGTTTTCATATTTAATGCACTCAAGCATCGCTCAGCCCTTTGGAAGTCAGAGTTGGGTCGGGTTTACATGAAAGGCATTTTAGAGTTTCTGAAGCAGCTGCTCTGAATGCTCCATCAGGACATTATAATCATCTTCATCACTTTCACCATCCTCCCCCTCGGCAGGACTTAGTAACAGTCCAGACAGATGAGGAGGTGAAGGGAGATGTGCAGAGGTTTGGGCAGCAGATTCATCAGCAGAAACATTTAACCAGAGATGATGATGGTTATACAGATATAATATATGCGTGATTTAACATGTTTCTAACACGTGGCTAACATGTTTTATAACAATGCTAGTCATTTTTAACATACTGCATGCATGTTTTATTATATTGCTAGCATGAACTAGCATTTCAAACATGCCCTAAGGATGTTAAGCATGTTTCATGCTACGACTGTCATCTAAGCTGATGGTGGCAGATGTTGTTTGTCATCATGACCCATGATCCTCTTGGATTTGCTGGTTTGTACTCCTGATTTGCATATCAAAGCCTTTCTGATGTTTCAAAGGCTGAATATGTTAATACAGATCAAATTACGCACATGTTTCAGATCACACGTGGAAGTTCAGTGTAACAAGAAAACACAAGGATGGAACTGACATTTTTTGATTTATTGACTTAATGATTTCACATGTATAATGTGAGCGTTGCGTGATTTTAGTTGTGAGATATAGAGAGCAGATCAGTGCAGACGGGCTCTATAATCTGCCTCCAGCAAGATTACTCTCTATAACGTACACACACACACACACACACACACACACACACACACACACACACACATACACGCACACACACACGCATGTTTGAGTGACATATTAAAAACTCTTCATCCGTCTGTCAGCTCAGCAGCACAAACACAGAGGTACTCTTTCTATTTATTCAATAATTGTTGTTTACGTTTTTGCATTTTTTTTATCAAACACATTGTATTATTATATTATAGTGAGTTTCGTGAGCTGTGTGTCTGAGTGTTTGTGATATTTGTGTATTTCTGTGCATCTGCATTTGTTCTTGGGATTTTCCTGCATTTTGTTTTGTTACTGGAAATGCGTTTGCTCATGAGTTTAAGAATATTGTTTGTTTGATTATATTTTAATTACATTATACTGAATATACCATGCTATAAACAATTCTAGAAGTGTATATATATATATATATATATATATATATATATATATATATATATATATATATATATATATTTAATATTGTTGTAGAGAATATATTTAAATATGTTTATTTTATTTATCTATATTTTCCATTTTTTCTTTATTAACCATTATTAGGATTTTAATGTAAAATAACTACAATAAACAATAATCTAATCTAAATTGTAAATAAATAATAAACAAAAGCATTTTTTAAATAAATTTGAAGTAAAATATGAAATAATACACAAAGAACTTAATTTAATATATTAGATATTGTTTTGAAATAGTGTAATTGCATCCATTTTTCATTTATTAACCATTATTGAAGCTTTAAAATAAAGAGTAAAAGAACTGAAATATTGATTAATATAACAATTTTATAAAAAAGTAAATAATTAACAAACAAAAACATTATTTAAATGAAGCTTAATATAAAATATTATATGAAAATCCCTATAATAAAGATATTAGATATTATTTTGAAACTTTTACATAATTTTTTACTTTAGAAACTATTAATAAGAATTTAAAATAAAATAACTAACATAAAGAAAAAACAAAATGCAAATAGATAAAAAAAACAAAACAATTGTTTAAATAAAACTGAAATTAAATATAGAAACTACATGAAAAACTCTATAATAAATATATTACATATTATTTTGAAATAATTAAGTGTAATAGCTTCTTTTTTACTTTATTAAACATTATTTATTAAAATTCTAAAATAAAAAGAAAAAATAAATAACCAAAAGATTAAAGCTGAAATAAAATCTAAAATACTACATAAAAACACAACAATAAATATATCAGATATTATTTTGAAAAATGTATACAGTGGAATTACATCCATTTTAACATTTTATTTAAACAGTAAAAATCTAAAATAAACAAATAAACTAACTAAAGCATAATTTAAATAAAGCTAAAATTAAATATAAAATACTAAATAAAAATAAAAATATCTTTAATAAATATATCAGATATCATTTTGAAATAATTAAACAGTAATATCATATATTTTTACTTTATTAAAAACTTTATTTACTTTATTAAAAATTATTTGCTTTATTTATTAAAATTCTAAAATAAAGAAAAAAATTAAGAAAAAGTAAATAAATAATAAACAAAAAAATACACATCAAAAACTTCAATAAATATATTAGATATTTTTTGGAAACAGTGTAATTCCATCCATTTTTACTTTATAAACCATTATTAAGATTCTAAAATAAAAAAGAAAATACAGAAAAATAAAAAAAATATACAAGTAAATAAATAATAAAATAATTGGATAATAAACAAAAAAATACATTTAATAAATAATAAACAATAAAATTGTTTTTATTTAAAAAAAATAATAAAATACTATAAGATAATAAGATACTGCGATATACTAGATATAAAATCTAAAATACCACATGAAAAAATCTCTAATAATAAATACATTAGCTATTATTGTAATCTTCTTTTCAATCATAGAGTCCTGCTGAAGTGTATCTGGTTGTGAAATAAAAGCAGCATGAATGAGAATGAGTTGCATGAATCTGTTGACCTTTTAATATCCAAAAGAGAAGTGCGACATGTGGCGGCGGGACGCCTGATTATGCACATGACTTCAGGAGCAAAATCTGCACTGCTTGTTCTCTTCATTTTAATCTAACGCCGCTTTACCGTGTACTTCATCCAAATGTTGTCTTCATGCTCCTTGGGTTTGGTTTTGCGATGGGCTGGAAGTAATGAAGAGAGCTGTTTCACTGGAAATCTGTCCTGAGAAAACAATAAAAAGATTTATTAAATATACATGTCTCCGGGATCATGACGGCAATCTGTGCATTCATGAATTATTACGCAGTATGCATAAGTGGAGAACTAGTTTATATTAGCACAGTGTAAGCTAGAAATTATGTTTGTTTTTTCAAAGTACTTATTTAATATGAGCTAAATCAACACAATTGTTAAGTCTTTTTTGGAACAACTAGTTGCTTAATGTTCAGTCCACAATTACTTTTTTTACGCAAAGAGGTGTCAGAAAGGAGCGAGGACTCAATTGCAGTAAAATGAGGGGGTTTTATAACTATGAAATGAAACAAAAAGGCATCCTGAGGGGGAAAACATTAACAAAAAACAAACAAACTTGACTGGGAAGACTGATATATAAATACAATTAAACTTAAATACAATTAAACTTTCGGATTTCATACAGTCTCCCACACGTTTAAGATGTACACCCCTGCACCGAGCACTCAAACATGAGACATGCATGTTCCAATCCCAGAGCAGTGCCAACCAAAACCAACTATGCAAGTTCTGTAATAGGGCTGTGCAATTAATCGAAAATCCGATTTCGATTTTGGCTTTTAACGATTATGAAAAACCATTAATCGAGATAAACGATTATTCCATCACGTACCGCCCCCTTTCCAATTGTACACGTGTGAAAACTCTTTGCCTCTGCAAAGCTCAGTTCGACGTGAAAATTACTAAAAGCTTGTACTGTAATGCATCTTTTGAAGACATCTGTTGTGTGTGTGCGCGCCGTGTCTGGCCTCGGACAGGTAGCGTGTGTATGTGTTTGCGCGCGCGCCGCGCTTAGCCTCGGACAGCAGAGCACACACACATCTAACGCGATCTTAATGTGAGCGCTTTAATGGTCAAATACATGCACATTTGTGTCAGAGCGCGGTGTTTATTGATTATTCATATTAACCCTCATTTGTGTAATAAACTAACAAGTTGAGAATCAAAAGACACGTGAAAGAGAAACCATATCAGAGCCGCACTATTCTTAAAGTGACAGCGTGTGGTATTACTGCTGCTGCCGACTGTTTTCATTATTAATCAATAATAAAATCAAAAATACAGTGAAGATGCTTAAAGCACAGTTTAAACAACAGATTTAATAACTCATTTCTAAAAACTGATTACTTTTATCTTTGCTATAATGACAGCACATTATATTTTACACATTATATTTATAGATATTCTTCCAGATACTAGTATTCAGTGACATTCAAAGGCTAAACTAGGGTAAATAGACAAGTCATTGTATAACAGTAGTTTCTTCTGCACACAATCAAACATATATATTGCTTAAAGGGGCTAATAATATCGAGCTATTATAGGTTTCAAAATATTCAAACCTGCTTTTATTCTAGCTGAAATAAAACAAATAGGCCTTTCTCCAGAAGAAGAAAAATTTATAGGAAATACTGTAAAAAAAAACCTGTTAAACATCATTTGGGAAATATTTATGTATAAAAATAAATTCACAGGAGGATGAATAATTTTGAATTCAACTGATCGTTTTGAATAATCGTGATTACAGTTATGACCAAAATAATCGTGATTATGATTTTTCCCATAATCGAGCAGCCCTATTCTGTACAATTATGTAATTTATCGGCTTAAAGATACTGGCCTAATTAAGACATCGGATCGATAACGATAATCTTAAAAATAGTATTTATCGGCCGATAACGAAATGGCCGCCGATATATCATGCTTCCTTACATCAAAGACATCTAAGGGCTTCTCATATGATATGTGAACGACTCATACAGCTTTACTTTGACATTTCCTCGAGTGAGAGTGACGGCAGCTGAAACTCTGTCGTGCACCACGCCCACTATTGGTACCCTTTCGGCAGTGGAAACACAAGTCTGATAAAGGTGACCCATACCGTACTGCACCACTCAGTGGAAACGGGCCAAAAGTCATATATATTACAGAAAAACTAAATATTGCATTGTCATATTTTTTCAACCCAAGCTCATTCTGAAAATGTAGCCCCGCAGACGTTTCTGGAGACCACATTTACGTGGCCGGAGGTACGTATGGCTGCATTTTGTTTTTTCAAGCGAACGCTATGGGGCGGTGTGACGTCACTCCTCTTTGCGCTCGTCGGTTGACGGCTCACCTCCATGTGGAGGGCTTTCCCGCCGCAACCAGTTTGTCCGGTTAGCTCGTCGTGGTATGTCGGCGGAGCGGAGGCCCGGAGGGGAGCCGGCCGTAGTGACGACCGGGTTCAAGTCCAGGCAAGAGCAGTTCCAGAAAACAGAATCCAAAAAATAAAGTGAACGAGTTCGTAACGGGGCGAGAATAAGGTGAAATCCGAAAACGTGGTCAAAATCAGACGAGGGCTTTTCATTTTTCTGGACGGCTTTTGTAAATCGTTGCTTGGGTTTAGGGAAGGAGAAGGGTGGCTGGCTCAGCCGATTGGCCAGCCGCTTAGTCATTCAGTCAGTCGGACAAACAGTCACTCAACAACGGCCTTTGGCGGCTTTTTACGCAAGAACAGAGTGAACGCGAACGGCGCTCGCAAGAGGCGGATTTGCGAAAACAAAAACTGCACAAATACGTACCTCCCAGGACGTATTTCGCGGTCTCCTGAAACGTTTGCGGGGGTACGTTTCCTGAATGAGCCTGGGTTTTTTTTTTCAATCGTGTAGTAATAATGACAGTAAAATGACAACGACAATAATAATAACAGCATCTCCAACAACAGCAACTACTCACACACACCAACTAAGTTAAGGCCCAATCCCAATTCTACCCCTTAGCCCTTCCCCTTACCCATACCCCTCGTTTTGCGCGTGCACGCCAAGGGGTAGGGGTGTCCCAATTCTCTTTAGATAGAAGGCGTAGGGCATAGGGGAAGAGGTGAATAGCACTTCCAACAAAGATTTTTCAGGACCACACTTGAAACCAAGGGGTAAGAAAATTTCCCAGAATACACCAGCTACAGCGGCAGTATTGCAGAACCCGGAAGTAAGGAGACCGACAAATTAGTATTTTTTGTCATTATTACCAATTTGTACGACACACAAACACATGTTTTAATATATTCATAACCGCGTTCGAGTTTTACCATCATGCTTAAAAAAAACGCTATATTTCACGATCTCTTTATTTATTTATTTATTTAAGACTACTTATTTGTAGTAAATGTTTGTGCTTTCATTTTAGTTGTCTTTTACTTCTTCAATTCTATTTTCAAAAACAAATCCTCTTTGCACTCAAAAAGTTTACAATAAAGCGTGTTAACAAATTTTAAATGATTAATGAAGGAATTATAATGCTTTGACTTATTGTTTAATATCATTTACAAGCACAGTAGCATATTTAAAGCTGCTGTACGGGCTATTTCTGTCCGTTCGCATCCCGTCCCTTTGCGCCCCCTGGCGGCTCATTCACAAACTGCGGTCATACACTAAAAACAGAGCGGCACCTATTTCAAACGGCGGCGGTACATGCTGTGGCGCTAATAGCCACTTTGAACTCTCACCTACTGTATAATCCCTATTAATAACTCCTGTACAGCAGTCCCACAGCATTCAGACACTGGAATACTCTGTCAGTGATGTCTAGTGGCTGTCAATGGGCTTTTTACAGTGTCTGCTATAATGTTAATGTAGTTTTTGGTGTGTTTACATTGATGAATATGGCCACTGTGTAAACACACAGTACAGTTACGAACTTATCGCCACATTAGATCGTTATGATAACGTGATATATGCCTTCAGTGATCTCCTGAAGATAAATACCAAAAAAATAACACAACTGGAATACCTACAGTCGTCGTCATCGTCTGATCTCACATGAAGCAAGAGATCGCGAAGACATATGATGACGTGTGCAGGTGCTGTAGAGCTGTCCCAGTTCTTAGGGGTAAATTTTGAAGCCCTTCACCCTCGGTTGTAAGGGCCAAGGGGAAGGGAGACAAAAATAGAATTGGGATTGGGCCTAAATATCATAACGTCAGCATTTGTAGTTGACCCGATCTGAACTTTTTGGGCTTTTAATTAAATCATATTTAATCTTGAGGAGCCGAATAAAAACGAATGAGTCATATTCAGCAATCTTAAAGATAATGCGAGAAAACTGGACGTCACATGATATTAGTATCAGCGTGACACATCGTTAATCTGTATTAAGACTCAGAAGGGTTTCTGGATGCTCACTCGTGTCTTCATATACCTCAGAATCATTATTTTTAAACTTGATGTGCAGTCTAAATGCATGTTACTGGGGTGTTTTTGTGAACAACTCGATGTGTTTAAAGACACCGAACATTCAATAATGTTCCTTCAGGTTAGTCTTTTTGTTCATCATGGATCACCACAGTGGAATGAACTGCCAACTATTCCAGCATTTGTTTAACACAGCGGATGCCCTTCCAGCTGCAACCCAGCACTGGGAAACACCCACACACTCTCTCATTCACACATACAATCATACACCACGGCCAATTTAGTTCAATTCGCCCTATAGCGCATGTGTTTGGACTGTGAGGAAACCTGGAGGAAGCCCATGCCAACATGGGGAGAACATGCAAACTCCACACAGAAACACCAGCCAGGACTCAAACCAGCAACCTTCTTGCTGTGAGGTGGAAGAAGAGGTAATACAATTTCAGATTTCCAAGTCAAGGTCAATGTTACTTTTTGGTTCAATCCTCCACCTTCAGACAGCTGTTCTCAGGTCAGAGTGAGTGCTTCTGATGAATGGAGCTTGTCATTATGCAGACTGAGGGATAATGAGGTGATCATCACATTGATCATCTCCCAGAATGCACCTTTGTAGCTCCAGACTGGTGACATCATACTCCAGACGGGAGCCATCTGAGAGTTACATGATGAATAGAGATCATTCTGGAGCCTGCTGCTGCAAGTCACAGGACATTCTTCACAGTCTTTCCTTATAATCTTTTTATCCTGGAGAAAGTCTGGATTTTTTTTTTCTGTTTGACTATAATATGGTGGCTTAGTGGTCAGAACTGTGACCTCACAGCAAGTAAGTCGCTGGTTCGAGTCCTGTCTAGACCAGTTGGCATTTGTGTGTGGAGTTTGCATGTTCTCCCTGTGTTGGCGTGGGTTTCCTCCGGGTGCTTTGGTTTCCCCCACAGTCCAAACAGATGCGCTATAGCGGAATGGATTAACTAAATTCGCCGTAGTGTATGAGTGAGTGTGTGTGTGAGAGAATGAGTGTGTATGGGTGTTTCCCACTACTGGGTTGCAGCTGGAAGGGCATTTGCTGTATAAAACATACAATTTTTACAAGATCCAGTAGAGTATTACTTGAAATAAGGTGTAAACAATGGCAGAATTTTCATTTTTGAGTGAACTATCCCTTTAAGACCACCACAAATTTCACCACAAGTTTCTCTCCATTGTTTTTCAGCATTTTCTAGCTTAAGTATGCACTATTTACCCTCAGGTTGTTAAAAACCTTCAAGTTCATACAAAAGAAGATAATTTGAAGAATGTTAAAAACTGTAAAAATTGACTGACATTGTAGAAAGAACCAATACTATTGAAGTCAGTGTTTTTTAGGTGAACTGTCCCTTTAAATGGAGCATATTATAGCAGTTATGCAAGATCCAGTAGAGTATTAAATGAAAAAAGGTGTAAACAATGGCAGAATTTTCATTTATGAGTGAATTATCCCCTTAAGAGCACAACAAATGACTTTAATCTTTACTCTTTTAGTGCATGAATCGGTCTTAAAGTACACATGGAATCAAAACTAGCAACACAAGCTAACAAAATCAACACAAAATAACTCCCGGAGGAGAAAAACACACTATGGAAGTCAAAGTATTTTTCAAAACCTCTTCCTTTGCGAAACTCAGACAGGTAAAAAAGGAAAAAAGGTAGTAAATGATGGCAGACTATTCATTTTTAGATGAACTATCCCTTTAAGACAACAACAGATTGTTTAATTATGACATTTTTAGTGCATGAATCAGTTTCTCTCCATTGTTTTCCAGCATTTCCCAGCCGTCAGTGGAGCCTTCATGGACTCTCCATACAACGGCAGCGCGTCCCTCCAGACCTCCACCTCTAACCTGAACACCAGCATCTCTCGGCCAGCGGAGCAGGAGGAGGAGGGCAAGTTCTCCAGTGACGCCATCTGGCTGTGGGTCGCCGTCATCGCCACCATCGGGAACATCGTGGTGGTCGCGGTGGTCTGCGCCTGTGCCTTTTAGACCCCGTAGTGCACAAGAACACAGCCTGAACTCCTGATCCCCCCTCACTAGCGCAGTATGTACAGAACAGTACAGTAGTGTGTGTGAGACCTTCCTTCTGCATTCTTACTCCGGAGATGAGCGCATTTAAAGACAGCTTTACTGATTGATTGATTTGATTGACTTTAATTTAATTATTTAACTAGATTATTAGGTCTGTATGATGAATGTATTTATTTATTTATTTGTCTGAATAAATAAATCATTTAACTAGTTTATTTTATTTACTAAATTATTAGATTTATATGATTCATTTATTTGTTTAATTAAATTTAATTCAACTAATAAATTTTTCTCATTTATTAATTTTAATTACAAAATTTATTTAATTAATATTTATTTATGTATGTATTTATTTGTTTTAATAAATAATTACATATATATTTTTATTTACTAAATTATTAGATTTAATAATATAATAATTTAATTTAATAATAAGTAAAAATAATTTATTTTATTTACTAAATTATTAGAATTATATGATAAATATGATTAATTTGTTTAATTACAAATTAATTTATTTTAATTTATTATTTAAATATGTATTTATTTGTATTAATAAATAAATTATTTAACTAATTTATTTTATTTACTAAATTGAAAGATTTATATGATTTGGTTGTTTGTTTAAATGAATAATTGAACTTTATTCATTTATCCTAATTATATTATTTATTTAACTAAATATTTATTTATTTGTATAAATAAATAATTTGAACTAACTTATTTTATTTACTAAATTATTAGATGAATATGATTTGTTTGTTTGTTTAAAAGAATAATTAATTTATTTAATAATATTTTTGTTAGAATAATTAAATAAATAAATTAACTAATTTATTTATTTTTTTACAAAATTATTAGACTTATGTGATTTATTTGTTTGTGTGTTTGTTTAAATGAATAATTTAATTCATTTTATTTATTTATTTTAATTACATTATTTCTTTGTTTGAATTAATAAATAATTTAACCAATTTATTCTATTTAATAAATTATTAGTTTTATATAGTTTATTTTTTTGTTTAAATAAACAATTTAATTAAAATTTTATTTATTTATTTTTAATTAAATTATTTATTTTAGTAAACATTTATTTATGTATTTAATTATTTGTTTAGATAAATTAATTAATTAACTAATTGTTTTATTTATATGTATAATTATTATATGATTATTATTATTTTATTTTTATATTTATATTCACCTTATTTATCATCCTGGAGCACAAAACCAGTTTTATATTGCACGAAAAAAAAAGCCAAAAATGCATTGCATGAGTCAAAATTATCGATTTTTATTATATGCCAAAATTAGAATATTAAAGATCATCTTACATTAAAACTTTTGTACATTGTCTTCCCTAAGTATTTCGAATGTAATATTGATTAGTAATTTGAATTACTTTATTTGTTTAAAGGTGATTTTCTCAATATTTTTATGCATTTTTTCAACCATCAGATTCCAGATTTTTCAGTAGCTGTATCAATATTTTCCTATTTGTACCATTATATTGCACAATTATTACTGGTTTTGTGATCCAGCGTCATATTTTGCAATGCACGCCCTCTACTATGAATGTGCGATGGCTTTATACTTACTAAAAATAGCAAATGTTAATAAACACTCAAACTACTTAAGTAAAAGCCAGTGTGTCCATGAAAATAATTATACTATTCTAAGTCAAACTAAAATATGAAGAGTTGCCATCTTAAATTTATATAAAAAATTGGCATTATTCTCAGCCTCCTTTGTTTATGTTGAGTTATTTCACTTTAAAGTTATTTCACTATACACTGGAGCCTGATAAAAATGCTAATTTTAAAAGAAAATTTCTGAGGTTTTTGCATCTGAACTGTAGGAAAACTGTATTTATACAGCACATTTCATATCCAATGGTAATTCAGCATCCTTTAAATAAAACAACAGGTATAAAATTATCAAAAAAATAATAAGAAATACCAATAAACAGGATTAAACTGATTATAAAGAGGTTAACAAAGTATTAACACATTAAACACACACACAATGTAAATAATGCTGGGTTTCACTCAATTCCTTCATGTTGCCTCAACACAAATTGCCTAAAGATTGTTAATCGAGCACGTCACATCCAGCAGAAACAGCGTCAGCATGCCACAAATTAATAAAGACAGAGCTGTGATTGACTTAATGAGCCTAAACCCAAGATGAAAATCAGGATCTGATCAGAGATCAGCATTAATATTATCTGTGCTCATGTTAAACTATGAACTTAGGCCTGATGTTTTAACATAAAAGCATTTAAATGGGAGAGAAGTGGGTTTAAGTGGCGATGCTTTCTTGTTAATGCGGAGCTGATTTAAAATTTGCAATTGCTGACAATTTCAGTGTCATATATTAGTCATAAATGCCTCAAAATGTGGCTGAAGGGAAGTGGAACGGACAGAATGACCAGTGTGTTCATGCCAGATCATTCATGCTTAATACGCAGACCACCATCTGTCTAATTCAGCCTGCTCTGACACACACACACACACACACACACACACTCGTCTCAGAGATTTGCTTTATCGTGTTGATCAACAACTGGACCGATGGCAGATGTTACGTGATGCTGGATTATATAAGCAAGAAAATTGTGAACGTGCAGAATGGTGGCTCAATGGTTAGAACTGTTGCCTCACAGCAAGAAGGTCACAGGTTCAAGCCTTGGCTGGGTCAGATGGCATTTCTCTGTGGAGTTTGCATGTTCTCCTAGTGTTGGTGTGGGTTTTCCGGTATCCCCCAGAGTCCAAACATATGTGGTTTGTTTGTTTGTTTAAATAAATTTAACTAATTAATTTTATTTATTTATTTATTTTAATTACATAATTTATTCAACGAAATATTTATTTTTGTAATTTTTTTGAATAAATAAATAAATAATTTAACTATTTTTTTAATTGAATAAATTATTTTATTTATATTATTTATTTATTTTCCTTTGTTTAACTAAACTTAATTAAACTTATTAATTGTATTTATTTATTAATTTATTTTACTTACATAATTTATTCAACTAAATATTTATTTATTTATTTTTAATAAATAAATAAATAAATAATTGACCTATTTTTAAATTAATAAATTATTTTATTTATATCATTTATTTTCCTTTGTTTAACTAAATTTAATTTAACTAATTAAGTGTATTTATTTATTTATTTACTTAACTTATTCAACTAAATATTTTTTGAATAAATAAATAATTTAACTATTTTTTTATTTAATAAATTATTTTATTTATATCATTCATTTATTTTCCTGTGTTTAAATAAATTTCATGTAACTAATTAATTTTATTTATTTATGTATTTTACTTACATAATTTATTCAACTAAATATTTATTTATGTATTTTTTAAATAAATAAATAATTTAACTATTTTTTTATTTAATATAAATTATTTTATTTATGTCATTCATTTATGTCCTCTGTTTACCTAAATTTAATTTAACTAATTAATTGTATTTATTTATTCATTCATTTTACTTACATCATATATACAACTAAATATTTTTTTAAATAAATAAATAAATAATTTAACATTTTTTTCATTTATTAAATTATTTCATTTATATCATTCATTTATTTTCCTGTGTTTAAATAAATTTAATTTAACTAATTAATTGTATTTATTTATTTTAATTACATTATTTATTTAAAAATAATATTTATTTCTAGTGACGTCACTGTTAAGGGAGAGGTTAGGTGAGTGCATTCAAAAGCATTGGATGCAGCTCAGATTGCACCCTCACCAAGTCTGCAGCCAGACCCCGTTCAAAGGAGGAGCTCAAGAAAAGCCCCTATAAATATTCTGTTTAATTGGAAATGAATAAGCATCACTTACTAATGACACAGACGTTAAATTTTATAGTTCAATGAGCAAAGATCAAGGTCCTGAAATGCAATTCAACTATGTAAATAAACAAAAACACTCATATTCACTATATACAGATGCACATATTTTGTTAATATGGTGTAAAGCTGTCTTTAAATGCTCTGTTCTCATCCGCCGCTCAGCTTTTCTCTGTGGTCAGGCTGACCGGTTCCTCTTTCAGGAGTTTGGCACGAGTGCTGTGCCGTGTTTCTGCCTGTAGTTGGGCTTCAGGAAGGCGGCGCAGCTCAGTGTCCTGCTTTTTATTGTCTGTGTGCTTGTCTGCGGGGTCAATGGAGACGCAGGTGTTCATCACACACGCAAACACACACACACACACCGCAGTGCCTTAAACAACGCAACGCTAGCGATGATCTGAAATCACATTTTGGAGGTACGCTTTCTGATAATCAGAGACTGAGCCGAAGGAAAGTGAATGAATGACCATGAACATGTTTGCTTGAAATCGCTGAACTCGCCTTGAAATACATTCAGCAGTGAATAAAATAGATTTGCCATTCAAAAACATGTTTTCAGAGACATGATAAGAGCTCGTCATAACTGTCCCTGACATCCACACATCTGGAGCTTGTCAGATCTGCCTGGGTTTGTTCGTCACGTGTGGTTTGCAGGCTTTAATTTGCATCATGGTTTACATAAAAACATCTTGATGCCATCATGCATTGTGTACACTAAATACACTTGATTTAAGCCAAACGCTTGGGTCAGATATGGACAATCACAATATTGGTTTAATTATTTGACTTAAAGGGGGAGTTTACCCAAAACATGAACATTCTGTCATCATTTACTTGTTTCAAACCTTTATGAGTTTCTTTCTTCTGTTCAAACATTTATATATATATATATATATATATATATATATATATATATTATTAATTAATTTATTTATTCATTCATTCATTTAACACAACATATAAATTTAGCTGAAAACCTGTAACCATTGACTTCCATAGTATTTGTCTTTCCTACTATTAAAGTCAATGGTTACAGGTTTACAGCTGTACTCAAAATATCTTTTCTTGTGTTAAATAAACAAACAAATAAATAAATGTTTGGAAACCTGAGTCTATAGTGAGTACAATTTGATTTTTGGTTGAACTATCCTTTAAATTGAAGTTACACTTTTTAACCCAGTGGTTGGGTTTTGTCTTTATTTGACCCAACTTTGAGTTAAAATAACCCAGCTCTTTTTTTTTTTTTTAAGTGAAGCCTGTTTCTTCCGTTGAACACAAAAGAAGATATTTTGTAGAATGTTAAAAACCTGTAACCATTGCCTTCCATAGTATTTGTCTTTCCTACTATTAAAGTCAATGGTTACAGGTTATCGGCATTGCTAAAAACCTGTAACCATTGCCTTCCATACTATTTGTCTTTCCTACTATTAAAATCAATGGTTACAGGTTATCGGCATTGCTAACAACCTGTAACCATTGCCTTCCATAGTATTTGTCTTTCCTACTATTAAAGTCAATGGTTACAGGTTATCGGCATTGCTAAAAACCTGTAACCATTGCCTTCCATACTATTTGTCTTACCTATTATTAAAATCAATGGTTACAGGTTACCGGCATTGCTAAAAACCTGTAACCATTGACTTCCATACTATTTGTCTTTCCTACTATTAAAGTCAATGGTTACAGGTTATCGGCATTGCTAAAAACCTGTAACCATTGCCTTCCATAGTATTTGTCTTTCATACTATTGAAGTCAATGGTTACAGGTTCCCGGCATTGCTAAAAACCTGTAACCATTGCCTTCCATAGTATTTGTCTTTCATACTATTGAAGTCAATGGTTACAGGTTTACAGGTGTATTCAAAATATCTTGTTTTGTGTTAAATAAACAAATAAATAAATAAATTAACAAATTAATGCATGTTTGGAAGCACTTCAGTCTATAGTGAGTACATTTTCATTTTGGGTGAACTATCCTTTAAATTGAAGTCACACTTTTTAACCCAGTGGTTGGGTTTTGTCCATATTTCCCCAACTTTGAGTTAAAACAACCCAGCATTTTTTTTTTTTTGGAGTAAAGCCTGTTTCTTCTGTTGAACACAAATGAAGATATTTTGAAGAATGTTGAAAACCTGCAACCTTTAACACATCTCCTCTTGTCTTTCAGATTGAAAGAAGCACACAGCAGCCTACTACTAAAGGATGTCTGAATGAACGTCTGTGAAGAATTCGAGTTTTCGAGGACCTCAACAGAAACTCGACATTCAGAAGTGGACATCACTGACATCCAGAAAATATCAACACATCAGTCCAAACACATGCGCTGTAGGTGAATTGAATAAACTAAATTGCCCGAGTGTATTTGTGTGTGTGTGAATGAGTGTGTATGAGGGTTTCCCAGTTCTGGGTTGCAGCTGGAAATGCATCCGCTTTGTAGAACATATGCTGGAATAAATGGCGGTTCATTCCGCTGTGACGACCTCTGATTAATAAGGAACTAAGCCAAAGGAAAGTGAATGAATGAATGAGTTAATCATTTCCCAGGGATGGGTTGCAGCTGTAAGGCCATCCACTGCGAAAAAACATGCTGGATAAGTCGGCGGTTCATTCCATTGTGGCCACCCTGGATTAATAAAGAGACTAAGCTGAAAGAAAATGAATGCATGAATCAAACTGTTGATTGGTGTGTGTAAAGAAAGAGAAGCTAATCTAACTATCAATGTATGTATTTTATATAGAAATGGAGATGGATGCACTTTATTTAAGAATTTAATGACTTTAATTATGAGTTTCATTGTTTATTCATTCATATCATCATATGTGAGTGAACAATTATCCCCTGTTTGATCTGTACAATGTCTAATATGTGAACGGACATCACTGGATCATCAGATACACTCATATTTACATGTTTAACAGACATTTAACAGTGAATTCCCTGAAGAATCATCAGAAAACAGCATTGAGGAACACACAAACCACATCAGGCGACAGAAATGGAGGACAAAACTGAAATGAAAAAGGATGAGCTGCACTTTTTGATGAAGCATTGGGATGGAAATATAAATCTGGACCATTAAGCTCTTCATTATGTAAATATTCTGTCATTTATTAAAAAAGAAATACATTAAGTAAGCTGTCAGGAAGTGCATCAGAATATCTGTATACACAACTAATCTGACTAGAATTTATGCACGACTTACACAGCTCTATAAGTGTACTCGTTTACTGTTGATCATGCCATTTATTTCCTTATTTTATCAACAGCACACATGACTTCATTGTTTTAAATATCTGATGCTGTCTTGCATGTAAATCTCTCCGTCCTGCTTTTTTATGCACATGTTGTTGTTCATACTGTACATAAGTGTAAAAACTGAATCTTCTTAAAATGTTTATGCACCTAAAGTTACACACACATACAATATACTGCTTTTTGTTCGTTTTGGACACAACCAGCAAGCTCATTTATATGCATTTATTCTATTTTTGACCTATAACAAATTCTATGATGTTTAAAGTTATAATACATTTGTGAACTTAATAATAAAACATTTTCTAAGATGTTTTGTTCTTTTCATCTGGATCTGTGTACAATAAAAGTCACCATGAAAGTATAATTATTTTATACAACAGATCTGTCTGCTTCTCGAATGTGATTGGCTGATAGCCGTGAGCAATCATCGCTCATAGAGCCTCTTCACCCCCTTATGTGTTACTCCACCCACATGACAAGCGGAGGGATAAACCAATGACTAAAAAATAAAAGATAAACTCACTACAGTTTGACAAATATATGTATTTTTGAGGGGGGGGGGGGGGGGGGGTTCAGGCGAGAATGTAGTAGATTGCAACTGTGCGGTTTAGTGCCTTTCACAAAATATTTATTACTTTGGCGATTCACCACGTCGGCGGCCATTAGCCTGAAATTGAGCTGAGCAAAGAAATTGACCGGTGACTGCCCCAAGATGGCGTCAGAGGCCGCATAATAAATCCTGAGGGAGTTAATTTTTAAACTACTGCTGAACAAATCAATACAACACAGGTTAGTGACATTCTGAGTCGATCTCTCTCTTTTGTATTTTGTAGTGTTGTATTTAAACTATAGTAATGTTTGCTTTGCTTTGGCTTTTTTATTGCGATGTCCTGATTGCAACAGGGAAATACTGGGAATTCTCTGCGGACTGGTGGCATTCCTGCTGAAAAAAAAACAACAACTTAGACTAAACTGGTTAAGAGGGGGTTTGGCCATTTCCAGGCTGGTCTTAGCTGGTAAGGCTGGAAATTGACCACCTAAATCCAGCTTGACCAGCCGGTTTAAGACATAGCTGGATTTGGCTTGGCTCCCAACCTGGCTCGGCTGGTCAAGCTGGTTTTAGCTGGTCATCTTGTAATCTTAAAATCCAATCTTATAATCCTAAAATGTGAGCAAAATCACCTGCTTTGTCATCATTTTGGACATTATGCTAGACTAAAGTGACGTTGGGGAATGAATGAGCAACGGTTTCTGCTCTTCTGACCGTCAGCAGGTGTGTGGCGGAAGAAAGTAGTTCTTCATACAAAAGGATTTTTGAGACTTCGTTTTTGATTTTCTTATTTATACACAAGATTATAGCATCGAACTGTTAGATTAACGCAAAATCACTCATATCTGGTGCACGGACGGGACACTAGTCAACGCACCCCTCCCAGCAATACTGAAATACAGCCGTATCACACCGCTACTAGAATGATATTGCACACTAACGTTATAGTAAACAGTATAGCAAATAACTCTGCAGTTCCAATAAGAAACATAATTTTAAGGAATTGATGACTGAATTATGCTTATATATTAGTAGTATCAGAGACTTTCTAAATAAGAAAGCCATACGCACTTTAAAACTTTGTGAATTCTATAATGTATTTTTTTTTTATTACATAAATTCTGTATATTTGTATTTGATTTATACTTTCCCCCTGGCATGTTTTTGTACTGTTAAAATGTTAGAATAATAATAATAAAACTGCAATTACTTTCCTTACTTTTTATTCTCCCTGCTGAAAAATCCAGCTTAAACCAGCCTAAGCTGGTTGGCTGGTTTTAGCTGGTCGACCAGGCTGGTTTTAGAGGGGTTTTGGCCACTTCCAGGCTGGTTTCCAGCCATTTCCAGCCTGGTCTTAGCTGGTTAGGCTGGGAGATGACCAGCTAAAACCAGCTTGAGCAGCCTAGCCAAGCTGTGAGTCCAGCCAAAACCAGCTATATCCAGCTTAAACCAGGCTGGTCAAGCTGGTTTTAGCTGGATTTGGCTGATCATTTTCCAGCCTGACCAGCTAAGACCAGGCTGGAAATGGCTGGAAACCAGCCAGGAAGTGGTCAAAACCCCTCTAAAACCAGCCTGGTCGACCAGCTAAAACCAGCCAACCAGCCTAGGCTGGTTTAAGCTGGATTTTTCAGCAGGGTGGTTGTTTTTATTTATTTATTTATTGTTTCTCATCAGAGATTTATCCTGCACGCTTTCTAACCTCATATGTTTGACCCGGAATGACCTGCGTCTGCTGTCTATTCTGGGAAACTCCACCATCTGCTTGAGATGGATTGCGAAAAGCCTGTCTCTGCATTTAATGGCCACTCAGCAGTAATTACAGACCACAAACAAGCCAGAGATGTCTGATAAAGCAGCATTAAATGATATAACACAGGCGCTCTCCCCGTTTCACACACTCATCTTGTCATGCATTAAGGAGCTTGAACATAAAGCTCACCTTTTTTTCCACTCATTCCAGAGGGTAAGGGGATAGTTCACTCAAAAACTGAAGATTTACACACCATTTATTTACGCTCACGTGGTTCATAACCTATGTGAGTTTTTTAAAATATATAAATTATGAAGTATATGCATTTTGTGACACCATGAAATACGAGAATCCGATATGATATATGTTGTCATATTGCACAGTCAGTTTAATATTATTTACAGCTGCATATTGATTCTTTTTGCTGCAGATTTAATTTTCTTAACCAACAGCAAGGCTCTTTCCATCTGTTGTCATCATGACATCTCTAAACACTTTAATCTCCAGTGTGTAGTCATATCATGTGTTATTCATCTTCCTCAGGGGCCTTGTGAACGTCTCATCAAAACACAGACAGTGACTAAACACACTTTCCAAAGTGTTGGCTGAGTAACGTCTGTTTCATGTCACACTTCAGGGCCACTTAATCTCTCTGATAACTAGTTCAAGTTCATACCGTCCTGCAGACTGACATAAACACACTGGAACATTACGGTGAAATGTAAACACTGCAAAAACGCCTTTCTTACTTCGATTTTTTTGTCTTGTTTTTAGTCCAAATATCAAAAAAAAAATCCTAAATTAAGAAGCAATTTCTAGAAAAGCTAACCACATTGTCTTGTTTTCAGAAATAAAAGGTCAAAATAAAATGAGTTTTTCCTTAAAACTATTATAACCTGCCAATGGGGTAAACAAAACAATATTGTTTTTCCTTTTGACAGAAATCCTCTATTAAAAAAAAGAAGAAAACCACCTGCAAGTTCTGAAAGAGCACTGAAGGTAAAGAAAAGTAATGTAAAAGTAAATCAAAGGTAACGTAAGGCATTACTTACCATAACATAAATGACTCAACTTATAAGTATTTTGGGGAGTAACTCAATATTATAATGCATTACAGTAAAAAGTAACTTACCCCAACACTGCTAACATCCACATTCATTATTTTGTATATGCTTGTTTGTCACGCCGGTGTTTTGACTGTTTGACGCCATCTTTTTAAGGAAATTAGCCTATTTATGTATTTTTTTTCTGTCAGCTTTGTGTTTTTGACTGTTTGGCGCCATCTTTTTAAGGAAATTAGACTATTTATGTTATTGTTTGTGTCAGCTTTGCATTTTTGACTATTTGACGCCATCTTTTTTAAGAAAATTTGCCTATTTATGTTATTATTTCTTTCAGATTTATGTTTTTGACTGTTTGGCGTCATCTTTTTAAGGAAAATTAGCTTATTTATGTTAATATTTCTGTCTGCTTTGCATTTTCGACTGTTTGGCACCATCTTTTTAAGGAAATTAGCCTATTTATGTAATTTTTTTCTGTTAGCTTTGCATTTTTGACTGTTTGGCGCCATCTTTTTAAGGAAAATTAGCCTATTTATGTTTTTATTTGTGTCAGCTTTGCATTTTTGACTATTTGACGCCATCTTTTTAAGGAAAATTAGCCTTTATGTTTTTATTTCTGTCAGCTTTGCGTTTTTCACTGTTTGACGCCATCATTTTAAGGAAATTAGCTTAATAAAATTATTATTTCTGTCAGCTTTGCGTTTTTGACTGTTTAGCGCCTTTTTATGGAGTGAAAGCCTGATTAAGTTATTATTTATGTCAGCTAGCCTGTTTAGGTTAGTATCATTTAGCCGGTTTCGTTTCTGTCAGCTTTGTGTTTTTGGCGCCATCTTGTGACTGAATAATGCGCGGGCTTTTATCAGCTTCCCTCAGCCGGTTTATTTACTGTTAGCTTTGTGTTTAATTAAAGAATTACTAAACTATGACGTCTCAGAACAATATAGTGTCAAGCTTTTAATGTTTTGTGTCAAGCAGCTGTGTAATAAGCGGGATAAAGTACAACCAGGATGGTTGTTTTCACAGAATGAACTTCAGCGTTATACAGTGCTCCGCTAAAAATCTTGCATCTTTTAGTTAAATCAAGCAAATTTTTCTAGTCATCGCAACTAACATCAATCAAACTGACAATAAATATTAAGTTATACTTAGTAAATGTAAAGTAAAAGTGGTTATTAACTTATTAAAATTCAATTCAAGCTTATTTGTATAGCGTTTTCACAATAGTTGTTTCAAAGCAGCAAAAGGTTATTTATTACCATAAATATTAATTACTAACTTTAACTAATAAACTTTTAACTAATAGCTTTTACAGTTAAAGTTATTATATAAACATAGTTAACCTGCATTTAAATAATGTAAGTTATGTCTATACATGTTTAATGAAGTGTATTTGTGTAGTCCTTGAAGTCTTTGATCGTTGGCATCATCTCTTTACACGTCTTGATCTAAAATTGGTAGATTGGAAAATAAGTTCAAGCACATAAATAATATTTGTTGTCTTAAAATATTGCCATTACTTCTTTTACTGTGTGCGTCAGGCTTTATTCTATGATTACAACCTCCTGGATCTACTTATTCAGCATATATCAGATTTGTATGATAAGTATGGAAAGTGAATGCTGGCTTTAAATCAGAGGATCTTCAAAGAGGAAGCCCAATTGAAATGCATTCAAAAAAGCTTTTTCATGACTGTACAAACATCCTTCAGACATAAATGTGAAGCAGCATCCAGAAGTCTTCTCATTATTCAGGATGTCTTTAAAGCGTTGGCCAAAACACACTGCTGCCACGTTCGTCTTCTCTACAGTATATCTGCTGCCTTTAGGAGTCTCAGTCACGTTGACAGCGGTTGTTAAATTACCCATTAGACGCAGTTTCCCAGAAGGTCTCCACATGGTGTGGCTCAGTTTACTGGACTTCCTTCTCAGATGATAGAAACGGCCTCTTTTACCTCTCAGACACAGTGGGAAATGGTTCAAAGTATCTTATTATCCTTTTGAAAGAGCGTAAAAAAAAAAATCTATTAATCAACAGTTTCTGTATTTTGTGTTTCTGGTTTATTTACGTTTGTGAAATGCATTATGGGATGTTAATCTCTGCTCTGTTGAATATTCATGTTGGAAATTTAACTCTACAGTTTAATATGTGACTTCTATTGACATTTTAGTACAACCCCAAAACAGAAAAGATTGGGACAGTATGGAAAATGCTGATTTTTAAACTTACCTTGACCTGTATTTCATTGCAGACAATATAAACACAAAATATTTCATGTTTTGTCCGGTCGACTTCATTTTATTTGTAAATTTACATCCTTTCTTGTCATTCAGACCTGCAACACACTCCAAAAACAGTTGTGACTGGAGCAATTTAAATTGGTTAAATTGGTGATTATAATTATAATTTGGTTCAAAAGCAGCATCCAAGAAGGGTGTAGTCCTTTAGGAGCAAAGATGGGCCGAGGATCGCTAGTTTGCCAACAAATACATGATTGAAATGATTAAAAAACAATGTTGCTTTGTTGAGTACCGCAATATGCAATTACATCCACAAATGCCAGTTAAAACTACTGTGCCAAAAGGAAGCCCTATGTTAACAGTGTCCAGAAGTGTCTTCGGCTTCTCTGGGCTTAGAGGTCGTTTTGATTTAAGATTATTTGCTTACCCTATTGATAGATTATTTTGTTTGTTTTGGGGGAAAAAATAGCATATTATTTCTTAAAACAAGACATGTTTTGCTTGTCTAGAAAAGTTTTCTTGATTTAAGAATTTTTAGATATTTGGACTAGAAACAAGACTAAACAAGACTAAAAACTGAAGAAAAGCATTTTTGTGTGTGTGTGTACTTTCAAGAGTTCACGCTTAGCTGATGATTGATTATAAAGCTTGTTTGGTATGCTGTCCCGGGAGAGAGCCTTGAGCTCAAAAGATCCTCGAGCCCTGGGCACCCTCCCGTTGCAAGGAGAGAGGGGAGTTTGAGCTCTGGTAGATCTCGAGAACTCCCCTGCTGTAGGAGCTAAAGAACAGATAGTGATTGCTCTTAAGAGATAACTTCTTACTTATTTGGATTAATCAATTACCTCAATTGCATGTTTTTGGATGGGGGGGGGCTGGGTTAAACCAAAGTGAGTACGGGGAGAATGTGCAAACTCCGCACAGAAGCAAAAAAATGACCATCTCCTGAAGATAAATACCAAAAAATAACACAACTGGAATAACTACAGCAGTCGCCATCGTCTGATCTCACATGAAGCAGGAGATCGCGAGGACATATGATGACGTGTGCAGGTGCTGTAGTCAGTGGCGGAGCCAGAGGGGTGTCCGGGGTGGCACTGGACACCCCTGACATCTGATTGGCCACCCCAGGTGCCACCCCAAAATTTAATTGGCTGCTGGCAGTTCCTAAAGCTGATTAGCATCTCATTTGTCTAAAGACGTTACTGATTTTTGCCGGCATGCCCAGCAATGCACAAGCAGTGTTGCCAGATTGGGCGGTTTTGATTTTGTTTTTGCATCTTATCGGGTTTTGGATAGTTTTTGGGCTGTAATCAGTCAGCTATATCTGGCAACACTGCGCTCAAGCTATTTTTAAATCAAAGACGAGCCGAAGATAAGATCATTGTTTCAAGTAAGACGGTTTGTTTGCTTAGGTTTGTTTGCTTAGGAACCTTTATTATCCGTAAGTTTATGAGGCACCGACGACATGAGTTAACTTAATGAGAAAGAGATCAGTTCGCTCTTTAGACAGTTAACGCTATACTTAATCTATCCTAGTATTACATGCACATTCCACGTATGCAAGTTATTATGTACTATTATTATGTATTATTTACATTGCTCAAATATTTAGCTAATATGGGAAAGTGATGTTAGGTTAGCTGGTTGTGAGTTAAGTTTGTTTGAAATGGATTAGCCACCTCATATACTTTGATTTTATGATGCTGATTTAGATGTGCAGGTATGATAATGGATATTTTTAATTAGGATATATGTGTTTCTAAATGGATAAGATGTAACCAGACTGTTGTATTTTTGCACAGGGGCAATTAAACATGAAAAGAAAGGGTGAAATATCAGACTTCTTAATAATGAAGCACAAACAGGAGGCAGATCAGGTTCAAACATACCCTAGCCTTTGCACTGGATCCCACAGCAGCTCCATACCTGAGACTAGTCAGAGTCAGAGTGGTCAGACTTCAGGTCCACCAGCATGTCAGGGCATATACTGGGCATTTATATGTTTCAACCAATGAGTTTAAGCTGAGCTTCAGGAATGCTCCACCAAAAAAATAAAATCCTGTCATTACTTAACTTACAACAAAGTAAGTATGATGAGTAAATAATTTTCATATCTTGAATTATATGTTGCTAATGAAATAGATTTTAGTTTTCTAAACACTTTTGTGTGTGTGTGTGTGGTGTGTGTGGTGTGTGTGTGTGTGTGTGTGTGGACCCCCTAAACTAGCAGTGGCCACCCCCTGTAAAAAATTCTAGCTCCGCCACTGGCTGTAGTGCTGTCCC
>NC_141038.1:52602500-52662500 GCF_052040795.2 Danio rerio
TTCTTTCTTTCTTTCTTTCTTTCTGTCTATTTTACTTTTTTCTATCTATCTATCTATCTATCTATCTATCTATCTATCTATCTATCTATCTATCTATCTATCTATCTATCTATCTATCTATCTATCTATCTATCTATCTATCTATCTCTCTATCTCTCTGTCTATCTATCTATCTATCTATCTATCTATCTATCTATCTATCTATCTATCTATCTATCTGTCTGTCTGCCTGTCCGTCTTTCTTTCTTTCTTTCTTTCTTTCTTTCTTTCTTTCTTTCTTTCTTTCTTTCTGTCTATTTTACTTTTTTTCTATCTATCTATCTATCTATCTATCTATCTATCTATCTATCTATCTGTCTGTCTGTCTGTCTGTCTGTCTGTCTGTCTGTCTGTCTGTCTTTTGTGTGTGTGTGTGTGTGTGTGTGTGTGTGCGCGTGTTGACGGGGGAGGGAAGCTGAGAGCGTCTGATGCAATAAGGAATGTATGAGCTGAAGACAGAAAAAGCGAGGGAAAAGAAGAAGGCAGAGAGTGTGTGTGCGAGAGAGAAAGAGAGAAAGTGTCTGTGGGAGAGAGACCAGGAGGAAACATGTATAGAGAGAGTGTGAGAGTATGTGTGTGCGTGAGAGAGATAGAGAGAGAGAAGGAGGGAATAGAGCAGAGCAGTGTTTGTGTGTGTGTGCTGAATGAGTGGGCCTGGTGTGTGCAGTGTGTGTGTGATGGTCTGTGCTGCAGTATGCGCGGCCTGACTCTGTGCACGTGTGTACTGCTGCTCCTGCTCTCTCCTCCGCAGGGTGAAGCCCACCCGCAGTGCCTGGACTACAAGCCCCCATTCCAGCCACTCGAACCCCTGCTCTTTTGCAAGGAATATGCCAAGTTTGGGTGCTGTGATCTGGAGCGGGACCAGCAGATCTCCCGCCGCTTCCACCACATCATGGATTACTTCGATCACACGGGATTCACGGCCTGTGGGAAATACATCCGCAGTATACTGTGCCAGGTGAGGCTCTCGGGTCAGGGGTTACTGGGCCTTTAAATCATCAAGACATAGTAGAAATGATACTGTAATGTAAAATACACTGTAAAAATGCTGGAACTATTCCTGCATGTTGTCCCAGCACAAATGGATTAAGTTAACCAAATCGTTTTTACAAATTTAGGTTGTCCCTAAAAACTTGTTTCAGACATTATAAATAAGTAGTTTAAACAAGCTATAATATAATGTAATAATATTAAAAAATGTAATATAATTTAATGAAATATAATACAATATAATATTTAAAAAATGTAACATAATATTATTTAAATTTCTTTATAAAATTTAATAAAATATAATATAATATAGATATGTATAATATAATATAATATAATATAATATAGATATGTATAATATAATATAATATAATATAATATAATATAATATAAAAATGTTTAATATAAGATAATATATAATATAAAAATGTTTAATATAACATAATATAATATAATATTTCAAAATTATGTAATATATAATATAAAAAATGTAATATAAAAATGTTTAATATAGGATAATTTAATGTAATATAATATAATATAATATAGAAATTTTTAATATAATATAATGTCATGTAATATTTTATAATATAATATAAAAAATGTAATATAATATAAAAATGTTTAATATAGGATAATATAATATAATATAATATAATATAATATAATATAATATAATTGCTGAGCAATTATTAAATGCAATTAGTTGTAAAAAAAAAAAAAATATATATATCTATATATATATATATATATATATATATATATATATATATATATATATATATATATATATATATATATATATATATATATATATATATATATATTTGGAAAAAACACTGTAAAGGAAAAACATACTGCTAGTTAAACTACATAAATTTCGATTAATAGATTAATATTATCTAAAGTAACAAAAACATTTGCTTTCATGACTTTTTGTCATATATATTTTTGGACAGTGTATATTTGTATTTACTAACAAAATATTAAACAAATAACAGCTTATTTTTATGTATACACACACACACACACACACACACACACACACACACACAGACAAAACAGCTAATTAGCTTATTAATTTAAATATATTTATTGTTGTATATTTGTTAAACAGCATATAATTGAAGCATAGCAAGAATTTCTCAATTAGATTCCATATTTAATATATCATTTATATATAACACAAAATATACATAACATACATAAATAGACAGGATTATTCAATTATATTTACAGATTTAAAAATTATATTATTGTCTGCGCATGCTGAGGCTTATGTTTTAACATATAAATATACAGTTGAAGTTAAAATTATCAGCCCCCCTGTTTGTTTTTTCCCCAATTTTTGTTCATCTTTTTTCAATACATTTCTAAACATGATAGTTTTAATAGCATAATATTAGCACATAATATTTCACTAGATATTCTTCAAGATACTAGTATCAAGATGAAAGTAAAGATGAAAGATATAAGTACATTTGCTTATTTAATACTGATTTATATTTTATTGATTGCATAATTATACTAAAAAAGCACCAACATAAATCATTTCATAAACATGTATGCATTATTTATATTAACTCAAATCTTTATTGTGTGTTAATAAATCATAATATTTTGTAATCTGCACCTCAGTGTTTAAAGTACAGAGGAAGTGACATCATAGCATGAGTTGCATCACTTTTGTTTTGGCTTTGTTTTAGGAAGTCTGGAGGATTTCTGCACCGTTTATGAGCTATTTTTTAAGGCAAGGAAGGCAGTTTAGATGTATGATATCGCGAGCTATAGTAATCAAAAATAAATTTGCACATTATCAACTGAAGCAAGCCAAAATAACAGTACAGCAACACATTAAAATCCTCCATTAATAGCTGTCTTTATCTGAATCGTGATATGCAGGAACAAACTATGATCTCAGTTTTTGAGATTAACAAAAAATGAATGTCTCCTATTTTGGTTTGAAGGTTGCCGGGATTAAATGGCGAGGGTTTCCCATATGGTTTAGAGATTGCTGTGGGATTGAGGTTAGCAAAGGGAGCACCTGATTTATTGGACTGCTTAGAACTCAATGATGGTCTTTGTCGGATCATTTTTCCGAAAAGACAGGGAGCTGCTTGTGTTCTCCAGCTGGATATTATTGGATGCCTCCTTCCTAACCAGGCATATAAGATGTCTCATGTTCCTGAGTAAACAACAGGGGAGCAAATAGAGAATAACACTACTAAATATTCATAGTGGGGTGGCACGGTGGCTCAGTGGTTAGCACTGTGGCCTCGCAGCAAGGAGGTCACTGGTTAGACATGCGACATGCAAACTCCACACTGAAATGCCAGCTGGCCCAGCCGAGACTCGAACCAGAGACCTTCTGGCTGTGAGGCTACAGTGCTAACAGAGAAAATCTTGAAGGCAGAGCTATAAACTCATAACTGCCAAATGAATGATGATGAGCACAAACACACACACTAATGAGATTTAAGAGCCAATCGAGTGAAGCAAATGACGAGTGAAGGCCTGCGGAGAGCATCCGCTCAGGGAAATCTATTGCCTACAGAGTTTCATAATTACACAAACACTTAAACACAATTATACGCGAGACACAATGACTGGACAAGAACGCACAATAGCATCAGGAGGACAAAAACATACAGTAGATCTGAAGAAGCGAGAGCATGGGGATTGGTGCTTTTCCCAGCATTGTTTGTAAAACACTTGGCATTGAGCTCAATGATGCTTACTGTAATCCTGCCTGCAGAACAATAGCTCAGGCTAAAGCTTAACTCATCATATCCATGAAGCAGAATGAGATAGAGAGTTAAAGAAGTGGAGCACCAACCATAGAAGAACGATTTATTTATATTGCACGTAAAGAACCCTAGTAGCAAAGAATTCTGGCCCAGATTTGGCATAAAGCTGGGACATCAGGCATTCATCCAGCACTGGCATACAGCATGTGGGCCAACCATGGCCCGGGTTTGGCAGAGGTGGCACCGTCTATAATGCGGCACACAAGATTTGGGCCAGATGTAAGACGTAGTATTTGGCCCAGATTTTAAAAATTGATTGTGGGCCACGTGAGTTTGGCCGGTCTTGACCCACATTTAAAATACATAAAAATAATTTTTGATTAAATAAATCAATTCTACCAATCAGGTCACTGAGAAAAAACAAGGCCCATAGTGTGCCTAAAGCGCAACGCTTAATAGGTTTATTAATATTTATCATTGCAATCGTGACACACCAACCTTTCTGGCCCAGTTCAGGCCCAGTTATGAGTTATTAACTTGGTTGAGACTTGGCCCAGATATGGTCTGTGTTTGGCCCTTGTCTGGAAGCCAGATTTGGTCCAGTCATGTACCGTAATTCACAGCGGCATGTGGGCCAAGCAAAACCTGATTGTGTGGGCCAGAGCTGGGCCAGAGAAATTTTGCTATGTGGGAAGCATTTTCACTTTAAATAACATGTCATGCATCAATTTTTAAATTAAAAACAGTGTTAGATTTTATTTTTAAGAGTTTACATGTTTTATTAATCTCTTAGGGCTGATATATTGAATCTTTGTGTTCATACATCATGAAATGAAACCTGTAGAAATCTGATATATGGCAACATAAGCTAATTACATGCATGACTTACTAGTTCATGTTTGGATTTCACACGGATAAAATTTCATACATGCAACATTAATTTCATAATGTTGCATAAATGCCCAGTTGCATATAAAATTTTCAACCACTAGAAATGGAATATACACTCACCGGCCACTTTATTAGGTACACCTGTCCAACTGCTCCTCAACGCAAATTTCTAATCAGCCAATCACATGGCAGCAGCTCAATGCATTTAGGCATGCAGACATGGTCAAGACGATCTGCTGCAGTTCAAAGCGAGCATCAGAAAGGGGATTTAAGAGAATTTGAACATGGCATGGTTGTTGCTGCCAGACGGGCTGCTCTGAGTATTTCAGAAACTGCTGATCTACTGGGATTTTCACGCACAACCATCTCTAGGGTTTACAGAGAATGGTCAGATAAGGAGGAAATATCCAGTGAGTGGCAGTTCTGTGGGCGCAAATGCCTTGTCGATGCCAGAGGTCAGAGGAGAATGGCCAGAGACTGGTTCCAGCTAATAGAAAGGCAACAGTAACTCAAATAAGCACTCGTTACAACCGAGCTCTGCAGAAGAGCATCTCTGAACACACAACACAGCCAACCTTGAGGCGGATGGGCTACAGCAGCAGAAGAGCACACCGGGTGCCGATGCTATCATGTCAATATAGAGCAAAATCTCTGAGGAATATTTCCAGTAGCTTGTTGAACGGAAGGATTAAGGCAGTTCTGAAGGCATAAGGGGATCTAACCCAGTACTAGTAAGGTGTACCTAATAAAGTGGCCGGTGAGATATGGCCATATATTAGATTTCCATATGGTATCCCACTCATGTCCGCCACTTTCTTCTCTATGCTTACATTATATTACATAACCTTGTGTGTTGTGTATAAAACGCTGGACTCATTTACACCCCATAACCCCCTTGGAAGGTTTATATGTAGCTTTATTTGCAATCAAACATCATTAGAGAGACCCAAAACACCATTCGCCCACACACTGGCTCCATTACAATGTCTGTGATGTGTAATGAGCGAGTTTCCCCATCGATACAAACCACTTTGAGCTTAATTATTTGTTTAACGTCATTATAGTAATCTCAGATGTGTTCCAGTCTGAGCTGGCAGTGTCTTTGCCAATGCTGAGGGGTGTGGTGTTGTGGCTGGGACATAATGAGGGTTCGGTTAGCCTAAAACGTCAAAGAGTTACTGTATTTATAGCCCGAACCACCATCACCAGCTGCTGGACTGAGTCCCGGGATCCCGGCGGCAGAGAAGACGTGCAGAACGCCACGTTTGCCAGACTGTGAGGAGAGGAGAAAAGCCTTACACAGCAAATAAGTGTCAGATGAATGTGCAAACACAGGGTTAACTCGAGGTTTATTGATGTTAGCAGCAAGTCAGTGTTAATAGGCCAATGACATGACATGACGCTCGTTCTTTTTCTGGATCCTTTTTCTCTCAGCTCAGACATGCAACTCTTAAAATTATAGGTTCTTAAAAATAGTGGCCGCACAGAAGGTCGCTGGTTTGAGTCCTGGCTGGGTCAGTTGCCATTTCTGTGTGGAGTTTGTATGTTCTCCACGTGTTGGCGTGGGTTTAAACTGGAAATCTGGAAAATAAAGTAAACCATTTGAACTTCAGTGCAAACCCTATAGCATCTACATTTAATAATGTTAAAGAGGTTTAATATGTATTAAATAGATTATAAACCTTACCTTTTCGTTGAAGTGCAGTGAGTGCACTATTCTGTGCTTCTGAATGGCTGTGTTTACATGTCTGTGGTGTTTCGTCTGGTGCCAAATTGCTCATCACTGCACTTATCATCACGTAGCGTGTTGTTAGGACACGTGGTTACAATGTGACCTGCTCACCAAATGTTTACGCTCCTAATATTTATGTTATTTGCTAATCATTAACCACCTCATGTGAAACTCTGAATCTGCGTCTCATTTCGGAGGCTGCTACTGTCCACCAGAGGTGGCATTTTGGTTACGGACGCATGCTTTCAGAGCCTTTCTGACTGGATGAATCACACCAAGGCAACCCAGGGTGCTGAAATATAATTGGCTAAACTGGCATTGCGCAGATAAAAGACAGACATTCCAGCACGCAACGCACATTTTCAAAGCAGAATATCTGGTCACACTTTATTTTGATGGTCCACTTGAGTATTAGTAGGCTGTCTGCTTAATATCAGTTGAAACTGCTCCTTCAATAGACATTTATCAGACTATATGAAACTTGAGCAGGTTGCACACCAGTAGCGCCGCTCAGCGACGCGCCACGCCCATAGAGGCGACCTAGGCGACTGCCTAGAGCGGCAGAATAGAGAGGGCGGCGTCCGCGACACCTCAACACCCGCGTCCTCAGTTATGTCTACGACACCTCCCTCACCCCCTCGCCGCCTAAGTTATATCCGAGCCTAGGGCGGCAGAATAGAGAGGATGCTGTCCGCTACACCTCAACACCCGCATCCTCAGTTATGTCCGCGACACCTCCCTCACCCCCTCGCCGCCTAAGTTATATCTGAGCCTAGGGCGGCAGAATAGAGAGGATGCTGTCCGCTACACCTCAACACCCGCGTCCTCAGTTACGTCCGCGACACCTCCCTCACCCCCTCGCCGCCTGAGTTATATCCGCACCTAGGGCGGCAGAATAGAGAGGATGCTGTCCGCTACACCTCAACACCCGCATCCTCAGTTATGTCCGCGACACCTCCCTCACCCCCTCGCCGCCTAAGTTATATCCGAGCCTAGGGCGGCAGAATAGAGAGGATGGCGTCTGCGACACCTCCCTCAAAACCCGCGACCTTAGTTATATCCTTGACCCAGCACCCCATATACCCCCAATCAGGGTACACACACTGGCGCCGCAAGTCGGCAGCTGTTGGCGGCACCCAGTCACGACTCGGGACGCTGTTCATATTTCAGCCATGCCACAGAGCGCCATCTGATTATTCATTCATTAATTTTCTTGTCGGCTTAGTCCCTCCATCAATCCGGGGTCGCCACAGCGGAACGAACCACCAACTCATCCAGCAAGCTTCCAAGCAGCGGATGCCCTATTAGCCGCAACCCATCTCTGGGAATCATCCACACACACATTCACACACACACACTTATACACTACGGACAATTTAGCCTACCCAATTCACCTGTACCGCATGTCTTTGGACTGTAGGGGGAAAACTGGAGCACCCGGAGGAAACCCACGCGAAGGCAGGGAGAACATGCAAACTCCACACAGAAATGTCAACTGAGCAGAGGTTCGAACCAGCGACCTTCTTGCTGTGAGGCGACAGCACTACCTACTGCGCCAGTGCCTCGCCGCCATCTGATTAGTATCATGTTAAATATCGTGTGAATGTGCGCGGTACTTTAAACTGTCATGTGCGCGCCGTGCCGCGGCGTCGAGCGGCGCTTCTAGTGTGCAACCTGCTTTATATTAACTTACACTAACCCTAACCCCAACCTAACAGTCTACTTATAATCCAATGAGAATTAGTTGGCATGTAGATGCAATGTAACTTAAGACCATCAAAATAAAGTGTGACCGATAATCTGACTTCAGCATTGTTTTTCAGATTAATCTGCTAACTGAATGCTACTGGCATAAACGTCAATACTTTTGCTGTGTTTTCAGGAATGCTCTCCATATTCTGCACATCTGTACGACGCAGAAGACGCAAACACACCGATGCGCGAGCTTCCGGGCCTCTGCGGAAACTACTGCAATGATTATTGGCTCCACTGTCGATACACGCTCAGCCTCCTGACCAATAACAACAACACTTACTCTATTGAAGAAGACCGTGGCAAGTTCTGCAAATACCTGGAGCTGAAGGATCCCGAGTACTGTTACCCAAACGTACTCTCTAACGATGAGCTCAACGCAAATCTGGGAGACGTCAAGGCGGATCCGCAAGGGTGCATTCAGTTATGCCTTGAAGAAGTGGCTAACGGGCTACGCAATCCAGTAGCGATGGTGCACGCTAATGATGGTACGCATCGGTTCTTTGTGGCCGAGCAGCTGGGTTTTGTGTGGACTTACTTGCCGAATGGTTCTCGGATTGACAGGCCGTTCCTGAACCTGACCCGGGCCGTTCTGACATCGCCGTGGGCTGGAGATGAGCGTGGATTTCTCTGTATCGCTCTGCATCCGCAATTCGCCAAGGTGAAAAAGGTCTACGTTTACTACTCGGTGTCTGTGAAGAGGCAGGAGAAGATCCGCATCAGTGAGTTCACCGTGTCCGAATCGGATATGAATATGCTGGATCACTCCTCAGAAAGGTGAGCTTGGGATTTAGTCTGGAATGTTAAATGAGATAACAGTGTGCTGGCGTCACGGTGGCGCAGTGGTTAGCAGTGTCACCTCACAGCAAGAAATTCACTGGTTTGAGTCACGGCTGGGCCAATTGGCATTTCTGTGTGGAGTTTGCATGTTCTCCCCATGTTGGTGTGGGTTTCCTCTACAGTCCAAATGCATGCGCTTTAGGGGAACTGATTAACTGAGTGTGTATGGATGTTTCCCAGTACTGGGTTGCAGCAGGAAGGTAAAACATATGCTTGATAAGTTGGCGGTTCATTCCGCTGTGGGGGCCCCTGATGAATAAAAAGGCTAAGCCGAAGAAAAATGTATGAATGAATAATTTTGCTTGTTTTGTTTCTCAGGACACTTCTAGAAGTCGATGAGCCGGCATCAAACCACAACGGAGGCCAGTTACTGTTTGGGTTGGACGGATATCTGTACATATTCATAGGAGACGGAGGAAAAGCGGGAGACCCTTTCGGAAAGTTTGGCAATTCTCAAAACAAGTAAGCGATCACTAAACTATCTTTATCTTGATTTTACATGTCTGCCTTTGTGTTGTGCAGGGGTGCCCAAACTTATTTGTATGAAGGACTATAAAACAAATATCATTGATAGTCGTGGGCCGAAGATAAATATACCAAACTATTTCACATAAAAGTTGCCTTGGGTAATATCCTAATTCAGTCTGTTTTCATAATATTAAAAAAATAAATAGAAAACTTTACTTTAAATCACATTAACTAATGCAGGATAACTTTGTAAATTCTAACTTATTCCAATAAAAACATAAACAATCATATTTATAACACAGTGGAGTTCACTAAGCAGAATCTGCCTTTGCCTTGACTCACTCACTAAAGCCTCTGCATTGTCCTCTATCCGTTGTATGCACATTTTAAACTAAATCCGATTAATTTATTTTTATAAATTTAATCAAACATTTTATTTCAGATAGCTTTTTGTAGCTTAACAATAAAACAAACAAATAAAAGGTTACATTAAATTTTAAATGACTAAACCATCTCCAAACCATTCTCAGATGGGACGGCGGGCCAAATCAAAGGTTACGATGGGCCAACTTTGGCCCGCGGGCCCGAGTTTGGGCATCTCTGTGTTTCAGAATATCTTCAGACGGTAGAGTATGATAATATAATTACATATATTGTATGTTCATAGTTTTCATATATACACTATCTATAATATTCTTATTAGTTTGTTACTTAAAGGGACGGTTCACCAAAAATGAAAATTCTGTCACCATTTACACAACCTCAAACCTGTTTTTGTTCCTTGTATGGATGTCAATTGCTGCTTCTTTATAACATTCTTCAAAATATCTTGTGTTGGGTTCAACAAAACCAAAACAAATCATCGGTTTACAATCACTTAAGTGTGAGTAAATAGTGATGAAATTATTTTTTGGGTGTGAATTATCTCCTTAAAAATATTAGGCAAAGAAAGTGTTAGCTGGTCTTATTAATACTGAGTTTGTCAAGCTTTAGATATGACCATTATAAAGCATCCATATTTTGAATTGTATTTAAATCACAGGCTTTAATATATGTTGAATACTGTTGTGTGGAGTTTGCATGTTCTCCCTGCGTTCGCGTGGGTTTCCTCCGGGTGCTCCTGTTTCCCCACAGTCCAAAGACATACGCTATGGGTGAATTGGGTAAGCTAAATTGTTCGTAGTGTATGAGTGTAAATGAGTGTGTATGGATGTTTCCCAGGGATGGGTTGCAGCTGGAAGGGCATCCTCTGCGTAAAAAGCAAATGCTGGATAAGTTGGCAGTTCATTCCCCAGATTGATAAAGGGACTAAGCCGAAAAAGAAAATGAATGAATGAATGAATGAATGAATGAATGAATGAACAATGTGCAAAACAATATTTAACTTTAAAGATGTTTTTGTCATTTCTGTAGCTTGATATGGCCTCATTTGCCTCAGTTGAGTAATGTACATTCAGGCAGACAGACACGCTGCCTCTAAATATTAGCCTTGGCCTCGATCCTCCTTTCCCGGTGTGACATAAGCAGAGCTGGCAGAGCGGTGAATATACAGACTGGCACGACAAAAATCACAGTTTACTACAGCAGAGCAGAACTTTCAGCCTCACAGAAAGTCCTGAGACGCCACTGAAGTCTTATTATTAAAATAACAGTGTCCCAAATCGCATACGTGTGCACTATTCTACAACATTTTGTAGTATAAACAGTATAACACTGCATCCCATACCTATACTACATCCTAATAGTATCTACTTTTATTTTTGTGAAGAAAAAGTGCGTACTTTTGAGTGCATACTTTTTGAGGGTGTTGCAAAAAGGGATACGACTGCTGTAATGTGAAGTGGACACTGACAACAGAGTGTGGATCCAAATGCAGGGTTTATTTAGCAGAATGGTCAGGCAAGCAACAGATAACACAGGAGCAAACAGATGTATTATGGGGAAATCAGGGCCGTGGTCGATAGGCGGGAAGCATACAACATAAACAAACAAACAAACAAACAAACAAACAAACAAACAAACAGAGGGTCATATATATAATAATAATACAGCCTCATCAGTTTGTTTGTCAGTCATATTGTTTAAATGTCTCTCTATGCAGCACAGATCATTTATTTACATGGAAAGGTCTACAGGTCTTAATATTCTTATTCATTCATTCATTCATTTATTCATTCATTCATTTTCTTTTCGGCTTAGTCCATTTATTAATCAAGTGTCACCACAGCCGAATAAACCGCCAACTATTCCAGCATATGTTTTACGCAGCGGATGCCCTTCCAGCTGCAACCCAACACTGGGAAACACCCATACACTTTCATTCACTCATATACAGTATGGACAATTTACCTATAGCGCATGTGTTTGGACTGTGGGGGAAACCAGAGCACCCGGAGGAAGCCCACGCCAACACGGGGAGAACATGCAAACTCCACACAGAAATGCCAACTGGCCCAGCCAGGGCTTGAACCAGCGACCTTCTTGCTGTGAGGTGATCGTGCTACCCACTGTGCCACCCTGACACCTTTATTATTATTATTATTATTATTATTATTATTATTAAGGGAAAAAAACAGCCACAGTACAACACAAAGAAAAAAAATAATTATAAAACAAAAATACACAAAAAGAATATATAAATAAAACATTCATCATTAAAGGAAAATATTTTTAAAAATACAAATTTCTTTTTTTTCAGGATAGTCTCAAAGTAATGCTATATATATATATATATATATATATATATATATATATATATATATATATATATATATATATATATATATATATATATATATATATATACACACACACACACACACAGTATATATATAGGTTTCTGGTGTGTATTTTGTATTGTAAATGTTCTACATTTGCATTTATGAAAATAATTAAAAAATTAAAGAAAATAATATAATAATAAAAAGAAAATATTATAAAAATAATTATAAATTATTATAAAATAATAAGAAAATAATAAGTCATTTAATAAGATAAAAAGTAATACATGTTTCATTTTATACAAAGACTCCATTTTGCAATTTCTGTTTATTTATGATTGTGAATTGCATGTCAATTGTGAACAAAGGGACTTTTATTGACACTTAGTAGTTTGATAATAATAATATGATGTCTAAGAAATAATATCTAGAGCAGGGGTTCCCAAACTTTTCAGCCCGCGACCCCAAAAATAATCAAATCAGTGGCTCGCGACCCCCATTTTTCAAGGTGGTTGTACTGTAAATATGTAAACGTTGCAGACACAACTATAGGCAAATATAAAAATGAGCTTATTGACAACACAAAAATGCAACAGTCTATTAGCCATATAATGTTTTTAAAGTAATTTATGGATTTAATTACATTTTGCTTTTAAAATTAAAGGCTGATGACTGATTGTTATTTTTATGTTGCTGTTTCTTTAATGCAACTATTAACTATATTCTGTCGGTTATGAATAAAATATGGTAATTCTAATAGTTTAATAAAATTTATTTGAGTTTTGGATATCACCAAGCGACCCCTTGTCATTGTCCCGCAACCCCCCAGGGGGTCCCGACCCCCACTTTGAGAACCACTGATCTAGAGAACTAAGAGAAATAACAGAAAATGTACTGACAGGTTATTACAAGGTTTTTGTAGCATAGTATACAACACCAACCCACACAATATAGCACTGCAGACTATTAAACATCTCACTTTTTTAAGCTTTAAGGTTAAAAGTTGTTGTAAGAAAGATCAAGATCCAATAATGCAACTCAAAGGCATAAAATAAAAACACAGAAATACACAAAACTGCAAATGTATGGCTATTTTTTCACAGTGCATGAACAAAAACATTTGTGTTTGTGCAGGTCTACTCTTCTAGGCAAAGCCCTGCGGATTGACGTGGACAACAATGACTTTGGCGCCCCCTACAGCATCCCACCAGACAACCCGTTTGTGGGAGAAGCAGAGTCCAGGCCTGAGATCTACGCCTATGGCGTGAGGAACATGTGGAGATGCTCTGTGGACAGAGGAGATGCGCTCAGTGGACGAGGACGGGGACGGATGTTCTGTGGAGACGTGGGACAGAACAAATACGAGGAGGTGGATCTGATTGAAAAAGGAGGGAATTATGGGTGGAGAGCCAAAGAAGGATTCTCCTGTTACGACAACAAACTCTGCCATAATTCATCACTCGGTAAGCAAAACATCTGACAACTTACTTTGATTTTTATTAAAGCATCTAACTAGTTGATGTTGGCTCAGTGGTTAGCGCTGTCGCCTCACAGCAAGAAGGTCGCTGGTTTGAGTCCCGGCTGAGGCAGTCTGCATTTTTGTGGAGTTTGCATGTTCTTCCCGTGTCGATGTGAGGGTTTTTAGGATACTATATATGAGTAAATAGCTTTATTTCTCTTTTTCTTAGATGACATCCTTCCGATTTTTGCTTACCCGCATAAAATTGGGAAGTCTGTAACGGGCGGCTACATCTACAGAGGCTGCCAGATGCCCAATCTCAATGGTCTGTATATCTTTGGGGACTTCATGAGTGGGTACGTACACTTTCCTCTGCTTTATGCATCTTCATAATCCAATATAATACATTACATTATGAACAACGATATCAGAGCAAGACTTAAAGAGACTTTGTTGGGTAATTCACCCAACAAAGAAAACAAAATACTGTTTTGGTTTTAACCTGTAAGTGTAAAAAATGAGTAAAAAAAGGTTTAAAAATACTATGGAAGTCAATGGCTGCAGGATTCCAACATGTTTCTGAGTGGGAACATTACATTAATATCAACACAAAACTTTAAGAAATATTTTACACAAAAATTAAAATTGACTTAAATAGTACTGTCCTTTTACAAGTGCCTTTTTTTCTGTTGAACACAAAAAGGGATATTTTGTTGTTGGAAACCTGTAACCATTGGCTTCCAACGTGGGAGAAAAAAATATTATGCAAGTCAATGGCTACCGGTTTTCAACATTCTTCAAAATATCTTTATGAGTGGGTTTATGCTCCTTTATAGTGCAATATAATACATTATTAACAATTATACCAGCTGCTTTGGAAGTCAATGGTTACCCGTTTCCAACATTCTTCAAATTTTAAAAAATGAGTGGGTACGTACATTTTCTCTACTTTATATTCCTTCATAGTCCAGTATAATATACCCTCAACAATAATATCCACTACTATGGAAGTCAATGGTTACCCATTTTTAATATTTTTCAATATATCTTATCATACGAGTGGGTATGTATATTTTCTCTACTTAATGCTCCTTTATAGTCCAATATAATATATAACAAACAATAATATCAACTACTATAGAAGTCAATGGTTACCGGTTTCCAACATCCTTCAGTATATCTTATAATATGAGTGGGTATGTACATTTTTTCTGCTTTATGCTCATTTATAGTCCATTATAATGCACTGCAAACAATATATTAACTAATATGGAACATTCTTCAAAATATCTTATAATATGAATGGGTGCATACATTTTCTCTTCCTTATGCACTTTTTTTTTAGTCCAATATAATAAATTATAAATAATAATATCAACTACTATGAAAGTCAATGGTTCCCTGTTTCCAACATCCTTCAGAATATCTTTATGAGTTGGTAAGTATATTTTCTCTACTTTATGCTCCTTTATATAATATATTATAAACAATAATATCAAATATTATGCAAGTCAATGGTTACCCGTTTCCAACATTTTTCAAAATATCTTATTATATGAGTGGGTATGTATATTTTCTCTTCTTTATGCTTCTTTATAGTCCAATATAATATATAACAAACAATAATATCAACTACTATAGAAGTCAATGGTTACCGGTTTCCAACATTCTTCAATATAGCTTATATAATATGAGTGGGTAAATTTTTTTTTACTTTATGCTCCTTTACAGTCCAGTATAACAAATTATAAACAATAATATCAACTTATATAGAAGTCAATGGTTACCGGTTTCTAACATTCTTCAAAATATCTTAAAATAATAGTGGGTACGTACATTTTCTCTACTCTGTTTTTTTATATTCAAATATAATATATCATAAACAATTCTATCAAATACTATGGAAGTCAATGGTTACCGGTTTCCAACATTTTTCAATATATCTTATAATATGCGTGGGTAAATACATTTTCTTTATTTTATGCTCCTTTATAGTCCAATGTAACACATTATAAACAATAATATCAACTACTATGGAAGTCAATGGTTACCCTTTTCCAACATTCTTCAAAATATCTCTTTTTGTGTTGAACAGAATAAAAGAACTCAATTTGAAACAAGTTGAAGATGAGTAAATGATGAGGAAAATGTTTAAAAATGTTTACTTTCCTATAATGACGGATTTATTTACCTTTTCTACATACTTATTTAATCATACGCTCCCCACCGCAGGCGACTGATGTCCCTAAGGGAGAATCCCGAGACTGGAAAATGGAGCTATAAGGAGATTTGCATGGGCAACGACAAAACCTGCAGTTTCCCCAAGCTCATAAACAGCTACTACAAGTACATTATATCATTCGGTGAAGACGAGGCCGGTAATATGGGATGGGATCACTCTGAGGCTCAGCTTTACGTTGTTTAGCAGCGAACACAATTTTACTGTCCTCTGTTTTTTCCTGTAGGTGAGCTCTACTTTCTTGCTACAGGAGCAGCTAGTGCGACAGCCAGAGCTGGAGTGGTGTATAAAATAGTGGATCCATCGAGGTAAACAAATACACAAACCCGACTATACCAATGACTATAGAACACCCAAGACACATGATATATATAATTGTGAATGGAGAAAAGTGTAACGGTCGATATTCTGAATTACACTCTGTCTTCTAGTACAGTAGCCAATCACTGATCACTGTATAATGACCATTCTTTTGGGGGAGGGGCTTGGTCCAGACTTGTGTTTCTGCAGCTATATTATGAATCCTCTCACACTAGACTCTCAGCCAATACTTGCTTCACAGACATGAGAAATATATCCACATAATGTTTGTCGTCTCTACTTTTAAATGAGGGAACTACACTTGAAAACAAATGTCCGCTGGTTTTGTTATCTGAATGAAATGAACTCAAGGTAGAGTCAGTCAACTACTCGAATGCGCACAAACTTGTACACAAAGCCGCTGCTGTCATTTTGTGAATTTACATCTCCTTAATGTTGTCATAAATGTACGCTTCTAGCATGATGAGCAAGTTTACTTTGATTTCAGCATCTGTGAAATGAACAGCTGGACATTTTCTTGATCATTTAGGAGGGCTCCTCCGGGAAAATGCAGCTTCAAGCCTAGTCCAGTCAACATAAAGGGCAAGCTGATTCACTTCAGTCCCAAAGAAGGTAAGAGAATCGCTGGGGGCGTCTCAATCAGCACCCTTGTTCACTAGTCAGTGCACTGATCAAGGCATCCGCCATTTTTAAGTACTGTCTGAATTACAAAGTTCTTCCAGTGGAAGGTTTGTGCGCACAAAAGTCCCACAATGCACTGTGAAAATCAGGGTGCATCGATTAGACCCTTCGAGTCCCGGCTGGGTCAGTTCACAGTCCAAACACATGCGCTGTAGGGGAATTGATTAGGCTAAATGGGCTGTAATGTATGTGTGTGTTTGAATAAGAGTGTATGTGTGTTTCCCAGTGTTGGGTTGCAGCTGGAAGGGCATCCGCTGCGTAAAACATTTGCTGGATAAGTTGGCGGTTCATTCCGCGGTGGCGACACTAGATTAATGGACATTCAGAAGAGTGAAATATGAATCACATGACCCAAATCATCAAACCGCGATGACAAACGAGAGACATTAATATACAAAAGAATCTGTTATTTGTGTATTTTTAGCTAGATAGCTAGATTATAAATCATTTATAATTGTTTAATGACTTTAATTAGGTCTGCTATTATTTAAAATTCCAGTTTTGATAATGTACGAAGGGGATGTTCTCATGGCACACACAGTGTAGTGAACCACATTCATTCACATATTCATTCATTTTTCTTAGGCTTAGTCCCTTTATTAATCAGGGGTCACCACAGCGGAATGAACCGCCAACTTATCCAGCGGATGCTTTTGGGATGCTTTTTTTACACAAATAAATAGATAATGAACTTAAAATCAGGGCGTCATGGGGGCGCAGTGGGTAGCACAGTCACCTCACAGCAAGAAGAATGATGGTTCGAGTCCCGGCTGGGTCAGTTCACAGTCCAAACACATGCGCTGTAGGGGAATTGATTAGGCTAAATTGGTTGTAATGTATGTGTGTGTTTGAATAAGAGTGTATGCGTGTTTCCCAGTGTTGGGTTGCAGCTGGAAGGGCATCCGCTGCGTAAAACATTTCCTGGGTAAGTTGGCGGTTCATTCCGCTGTGGCGACACTAGATTAATGGACATTTGGAAGAGTGAAATATGAATCACATGACCCAAATCATCAAACCGCGATGACAAACGAGAGACATTAATATACAAAAGAATCCGTTATTTGTGTATGTTTAGCTAGATAGCTAGATTATAAATCATTTATAATTGTTTAATGACTTTAATTAGGTCTGCTATTATTTAAAATTCCAGTTTTGATGATGTACGAAGGGGATGTTCTCATGGCACACTCAGTGTGTAGTGAATCACATCCACCCAAGATAATTTTATATTCATTCATTTTCCTTAGGCTTAGTCCCTTAATTAATCAGTGGTCGCCACAGCGGAATGAACCGCCAACTTATCCAGAACATGTTTTACACAGCGGATGCATTTGGGATGCTTTTTTTTACACAAATAAATAGATAATGAACTAAAAATCAGGGCGTCATGGTGGCGCAGTGGGTCGCCTCACAGCAAGAAGAATGATAGTTCGAGTCCCGGCTGGGTCAGTTCACAGTCCAAACACATGCGCTGTAGGGGAATTGATTAGTCTAAATTGGCCGTAATGTATGTGTGTGTTTGAATAAGAGTGTATGCGTGTTTCCCAGTGTTGGGTTGCAGCTGGAAGGGCATCCGCTGCGTAAAACATTTGCTGGATAAGTTGGCGGTTCATTCCGCTGTGGCGACACTAGATTAATAAAGAGACTAAGCCTAAGGAAAATGAATGAATGAGTAAAAATATTACTGTAAGAAAAAAGTTGACCAAAGTGGGATCAGTTTTGCTTTTTTTTTAATTGGAGATTTTGCTAAATCTCTAATTAAAAAGCAAATGCCTTATTCTGCCTGTTGTTAGACACAATCTCTTTACTTTGTTCCGCAGAGTTTGTGATCAACAAAAAACCCTCCACAACAATCGCACCCAAACCAAAACCCACAAAACCCAGCACAACCTCTCGTCCCCAAACAACAACAACCACCCGCAGGACTCCTCCAGCGCCCACCGTCCGACCCCGAGTCCACCACACAAAACCTCCATCCCCGACCACAGCCCGACCAACATACTGGACCACAGCTCCCAGAACCACCGCAAAAACCCAAACCAGCAGACCAACCAAACGAGGACGGGGCAAACCCAGGAGGAGAGGAGACCGGCGGGGGCGTCCTCGGGCCGGGACGGTGAGAATAGTCAGCGCAGATTTACGGAAAGATCGCGGGCGGGTGGAGATATTTGTGCGTGGGGAATGGGGGACGGTGTGCGACGACTTGTTTAACATCCAGGCGGCGGCGGTGGTCTGCAGGCAGATGGGCTTTCCGGTGGCTGTACGAGTGGCCAAAAGAGCCGAATTCGGGGCTGGGGGTCTCGGCGTCAGGATTATGCTGGACGATGTGGAGTGTGAAGGAACAGAACGCACTTTACTGCACTGCAAACACTCCAAACTGGGCAAAAACAACTGCTCTCACGATGAGGACGTCGGGGTGGTGTGTGGACACTATGAACATGCAGTTGAGTGAATGGGTGGTGATGAGTTTCCATGCAGATTTATGAGATTTTGTCTTGTTTCTTGTTTAAATATCTACAAATTCTTGCATCAATACGCATTTTCTAGACGAGCAAAAAGCGTCTTGTTTTCAGCCTTTAGGTGGAAACATTACTAGCGTTGAGCAGATGCAGGTTGTGATGGAGGGTTGCCAGGTTTTCACAACAAAACTAAACCAATGGTCAGCCACTGGAAACTGTTTGAATATATTATAAAATGATGACCTACACTTCCTGACAAAAGCATCCATGTTTAAGAACAACAAATAAGTTGACTTCTAGTTGATCATTTGGTATCAGAAGTGTCTCTATGAAAGGTAAAGGCCTCTAGATTTTGCTTATATGAGCACAATAAAATATGATCATGCCTTGATTATTAATGATTGCATTAGGACAGTAAGCTCTGACTTTGCTCATCACTGAACAGAAATAATGTCCAGTATAGAATATAAAGTCCTGCTGCAGTGGAGACAGAATGAATATTGTGTCTGACTCCATCATGAGCTTGGAGGACTGCATCCATACATCTCTGACATGACTCACATCACTGATTAATAAAGTCATCTGGAACGGCAAAGAAAGCGAGAGTTCATCCCAGAGTTCATCAAGAGTCTTTGTGTTCATCTTCAACGCCTCCTCCTTCATCTTACCCCAGACATGCTCAATAATGTTCATGTCTGGTGACTGGGCTGGCCAATCCTGGAGCAGCTTGACCTTCTCTGCTTTCAGGAGCTTTGATGTGGAGGCTGAAGTATGAGAAGGAGCGCTATCCTGCTGGAGAATTGTCCCTCTCCTGTGGTTTGTAATGTAATGGGCAGCACAGATGTCTTGATACCTCAGGCTGTTGATGTTGCAGATCTCTCGCACGCCCCCATACTGAATGTAGACCCCAAACCATGATGTTTCCTTCACCAAACTTGACTGATTTCTGTGAGAATCTTGTGTCCATGCTGGTTCCAGTAGGTCTTCTGCAGTATTTGTGATGCAGATCAACATAAATCAGCCTAAATGATCAACTAGAGTCAAGTTATTATTTGTTGCTCTTACAACTGGGATCCACGACAAGACTCTAGTCAGGTAGTGCGTTATCAAATTATGGGAAATTAGGAAGAAATGCCCCATCACAACCATATAAGAGTCTGTGTTTTTGAATGTAGACTATTATATACAAAGCTAAACTGTAAAAATATGATTCACTTGTAAAACCAATCAACCAAACAATCATTTAAAAACAACAACAACCCTTTTCTCATGAATCGTGCACTGTTTACACTGCTGTGAGTTGTTGACCATCTCACACAACCAAGATACAATTATTATTAAGATGTTTTAATTTACACCAGGGGTGTCCACACTCGGTCCTGGAGGGCCGGTGTCCTGGAGAGTTTAGCTCCAACCCTAATCAAGCACACCTGAACCAGCTAATCCAGCTCTTACTAGGTATACTAGAAACTTCCAGGCAGGTGTGTTGAAGGAAGATGGAGCTAAGATCAGCAGGACACCAGCCCTCCAGGACTGACTATGGACATCCCTGATTTACACAGTGGCTCAGCAAGAAGGTCGCTGGTTTGATTCCCGGCTGGGTCAGTTGGCATTTCTGTGTGGAGTTTGCATGTTCTCCCCGTGTTGGCGTGGGTTAACTCCGGTTTCCCCTACAGTCTAAACATATGCGCTATAGGGGAATTGAACTAAATTGCTCGTAGTGTATCCCAGTACTGGGTTGCAGCTGGAAGCGCATCCACTGTGTAAAACATATGCTGAAATAGTTGGTGGTTCATGCTGCTGTGGCAACCCCTGATAAATAAAGGAACTTAGCCGAAGGAAAATGAATGAATGATTTCTGTATCCTTATAAATTAAGTATATTCATTTAGCAATCACGAGGTCAAGTCTTTCCCATTGAATCTTTTGCAAATGATTCAGGTTATTGGCATGTAAATATTGCATTCTGTTGCACATATACATTTCTAATTCCAAATGATTGTCTTTCTTAAACAAATGCTGGACATTCTTTGTTATATTGTAAAGTGTAAATAAAATTGTTTGCAATCTTTTTATGTGGTGCTTATATTCAGATAAATCGAGATAATACTTGTGTACAAACTGTAAAATCTTACCACACATCGAGGCACTCTCTCAGCCTCCCTACGCAAATCGATCACATCATCATTGGGTGCCTGTTACTTTTCTTTGCGCTGCTCGGGCTAGCCCAATCACGCGTGTGTTTGGTCAATCGGGGTTGTTCACCACAAAATGAAAAGTAGTCATCACTGAATTGACGATATTTTTTAACATCTAAGAGGTTTCTGTAATGTAATCTAATAATTTTGTTCTAATCTAAGAGATGTATTACTTTGTTCAGCTAATTATTCAGAAATGTAACTGGTCTATACTTTTTAAAGAGACGAGAAGGCGCAGAGTTGTCTCGAATAAATCACGTGGTGTTTGTTACTTTTCTCAGCGCTGTTTAGTCTAGTCCAATCACAGACTGTGATGTGTAACGTTTATAAATAAATCGCTAAAACACAAACCTATCAATCCTATGTAATAATAATAAATAATAATGTTAGCTAGCAATTATAACGTATTAAACAGTTTTATTTATTATTAAAATAACGTTTCTTTAACAATGATTATGGTGAATATGGTGTGGTGTGTATATATGTGCGTTTTCCGTAGAAGTCCACTTCATAATTAACTATTCCAGTAATTGGTGACATAATCCGTTTGTTTATTTTATCCATAAATGGAACAAAAATGCATTTTATATACAACTATGATTAGCAAGAAATACTAAATAAAAGTTTATAGAAGGCTGCAATAAAACGGAAACATGTGACTCAAATATATTCTTTAAAAACAAATAAATAAATAGTCGACCAATATAAAATGTTGTAAACGTAATATTATATAAAACTTCAAAGCTTTCCAGACGCTTTACGTTACGCTGTCCAATCGTGAGCGGATCCGTGTGCGTGACCCGGAAGAAATATCAGTGCGACGCTCTCTGATCCGCCCGAGTTTTCCTGCCGCTGCTAATTTTAGTTTCTCTACACCGGCAGCTTGTCGGTTACAAGTCTAAATGTGTTGATAAATATTTATATATGTGTCTCGTAACTATTTAACAACGTATATCATTGAGGGGAGAGATGATGGAGTACCCGAATCAGAGTGGGTTCAGACAGCGTAAGTTACGTACGTGAACGTTGTGATTCAGAGGCGTTCAGTTTCTTTCTGTCAGCGAATAAACAAGCTGCTGTCACTGAATGTTAAGCGTCATAGACACGTCTAGAGAATATCTGAACACTTGTATTCGTGTTGTTTTGTTAAATAAGCGTGTGTTCTCCTTATTCTGACATGTTAGAATTCATCTCATAATGTGTTTATTTTAATTGAGGCAAAGTTGGTTTTATATCTGCACGTTCGTTAATTTTAGAACACTGACGACTATATATACTCTCACCGGCCACTTACTAGGACCTGTGTGGGACACTTTTTGCCTTCAGAACTGCCTTAATCCTTTATGGCATAGATTCATCAAGCTACTGGAAATATTCCTCAGAGATTTTGCTCCATATTGTCATGATAGCATCACACAGTTGCTGCAGATTTGTCGGCTGCACATCCATGATGCCAATCTCCCGTTCCACCACATCCCAAAGCTGCTCTATTGGATTGAGCTCTGCCGACTGTGGAGGCCATTTGAGTACAGTGAACTCATTGTCATGTTCAAGATACCAGTCTGAGATGATTCACGCTTTATGACATGGTGTGTTATCCTGCTGGAAGCAGCCATCAGAAGATGGAGACACTGTGCTCATAAAGGGATGGACATGGTCAGCAGCAATACTCAGGTAGGCTGTGGCGTTGATGCTCAATTGGTACTAATGGACCCAAAGTGTGCCAAGACAATCTCCCCCACACCATTACACCACCACCACCAGCCTGAACCGCTGATACAAGGCAGGATGATCCATGCTTTCATGTTGTTGAGGCCAAATTGTGACCCGAGCATCTGAATGCGTCAGCAGAAATGGAGACTCATCAGAGCAGCAACGTTTCTCCAATCTTCTATTGTCCAGTTTTGGTGAGTCTGTGTGAATTGTAGCCTCAGTTTCCTGTTCTTAGCTGACAGGAGCGGCACCCGGTGTGCTCTTCTGCTGCTGTAGCCCATCCGCCTCAAGGTTGGACGTGTTGTGTGTTCAGAGATGCTCTTCTGCAGAGCTCGGTTGTAGCGAGTGCTTATTTGAGTCACTGTTGCCTTTCTATCAGCTGGAACCAGTCTGGCCATTCTCCTCTGACCTCTGGCCTCATCAACAAGGCATTTGCGCCCACAGAACTGCCGCTCGCTGGATATTTTCTCTTTGTCGGAGCATTCTTTGTAGATCCTAAAGATGGTTGTGCGTGAAAATCCCAGTAGATCAGCAGTTTCTGAAAAACTGGCACATCTGGCAGCACCAACCATGCCACGTTCAAAGTCACTTAAATCCTCTTTCTTCCCCATTCTGATGCTCGCTTTGAACAGCAGCAGATTGTCTTGACCATGTCTACATGCCATTATAATTTCCCTATTTAGAATTTGCAAAGAATACTTTTCTGAAATTATATTAATAATGAGAAAGTCTGCATGTGCGAATATAAAATATTGCCTCAATCCTCATCTTTTATTTGTTTGTTTGCTCACATTCAGTAGAATATATATATACATGTATGTATGTATGTATGTATGCATGCATGCATGTATGTATGTATGTATGTATGTATGTATGTATTGTATGTATGTATGTCTATATATATATATATATATATTTATATATATATGTGTGTGTGTGTGTGTGTGTATGTGTATATATATATAATCTTGTAGATTAATCAAAATAATCTTGTAGATTAATAAAAAACATTGAAATGAGTTGCATAATAATTATATTCTAAGTAGATGAGCATTCAAAGTGAAAACTAGATTATTTAGCTTACCCCATTAGCAGATTATTTAGCTTCTTGTAAGTAAAAACTCACTTAATTTTGACTTTTTTTTTTTAAGCAAGACAATATGTTTAGCTTTTCTAGAAAATTCTTCAAGAATGTTCAAGAAGCAAGACAAAAAAGTTTTTTTTTTTTTTTTTTTGGCGGTCAGTTGTTAAAATAATGCTCATTTAGTTCAGTTTAGTTTATTTGTTCACAGGGTCAATGCACAGTAACCAACCTTATTGTAAAATGTACCAGACTTAGCTAAGAATGGCTGTTTTTCATCTGTAGACCCTTGACAGAATGTTAAAAAGTCACACCTAAAAAAAAGAAGCAAAGCATAATAACACAAAATACAGGTAATCAGTAAGACACAAGTAGAAGAAGGAGGGTAAAAACAACAACAACAACAATTTCAGCAGGAGAGGACAGCATAGCCAACAACAAACAGTACAACATTGCTTGAGTTTAATGTGATTCTCTGTATTTCAGTGCCGCAGGTCAGGATGCGAGGGTCCGCGATGGAGCCCAGTGACCCCACACAGTTATTTGATGACACCAGTTCCGGAGTGAACAAACAAGAGCCCGGCAGGGTCGGAAAAAGCCCCGATGTGTTTTCAGGACAGAACCTGCTCTCGGACCCCATGTCAAACCTCGCCATGGCCTACGGCAGCAGTCTGGCATCCCACGGCAAAGAGATGATGGATAAGAACGTATGTTTTGGTCACACTTGCTTTTAATGTACAATTCATGCTATTACCAAACCATTAACTAAGACTTTTAGCTCAATAAACTACTAATTAACTGCTTATTAAGAGTTAGTAGGGTAGGATTAGGGATGTAAAGTAGGATCATATGTTATAAGTGCTAATAAACAGTTAATATCTTAATAATAGGCTGGTAATAAGCTTGAAGTAAATGGTGTGAGTTGATACTTAAACTAAAGTCTTACTAAATTTTCTTGTTGTGATGAATTGCTGAAGCTTTTCTATCAGTATGTGGTATTATCATGATATTGAATTAAGCTGCAAATTAAACATTTACACAAATACTTAAAGTAATACTTTGTTGTTGATATTAAATTAATATTAATTAATATTAACATTAATATTGATTGTGTAAACCAAATTCAATTGCAAAAAGGATTATAAAGTGCAAAAGTTAACACTTTAAAATACAATAAAGTCTCAGTAGATGTTTTTAATGGATTAAAATAAACAGTGATAAAAAGGTAGATTTAATGCAGCTACTGTGTTGATATTATGCACAGTTGAAAAGTGTCCAATTATTATAAAGCGAATCTATTATTATTAATAAATTATTTCTTCTGTCAACTACAAATGAAGATGTCTGTGTGCTGCTGATAGCATGTGATGTGTCGAAACAAGAAGTGTTTTGTTTCTCCTTACAGAGCCGCAGGATTAATTCTGAGTGCATTATGTGTTTCTATGAACCCCGATATTATTTTGTATCTGATTATAAAGCAAAGTGTCTCTCTTTTTGGTCTACAGCTGGACCGTTTCATCCCCATCTCTAAGCTGAAGTACTACTTTGCAGTAGACACTGTATATGTTGGAAAGAAACTCGGATTGCTGGTTTTTCCCTACATGCATGATGTAAGCTCACCACACTTATGCAAGTAGTATAATTAGTTGTGAACTGGACATATTTCATCATATACATTGCATGTTATTTTCCACAGAATTAAAGTATATTAGTTTGAATTGAAATTTGATGATGGCTGAACTATTTTAAACATAATATGAATATTATATTTCTGAAGAATTTATTAGATATTTTGAAGAATGTTGTTAATCGGTAACCATTGACTTCCATTGTAGGAAAAAAAAATCTATGGGTATTAACGGTTACCGGTTCAGACTAGTTTGAAAGTGTATTTGAATTTTTTCTAAGGGGGTAAACTATATTTCAAGAGTTCACACTTAGCTGATGGTTGATAATAAAGCTAGTTTGGCGTGCTGTTCCTGGAGAGAGCCCTGAGTTTATAAGATCCTCGAGCCCTGGGCTCCCTCCCATTGCAAGGCGAGAGGGGAGTTTGAGCTCAGGTAGATCTCGCTGACTCCCCCTCCTGCTTATTGTAGCTAAGTGTCAGATATGGATGCTGAAGGTGTACTCAGAGTTTGGCTAAAATATTTTGGATTAATTGTTTAGGGTGCTTGTGTTTGAACTGTGGGAGGAAACCGGAGGAAAACCCATGCTATCACAGGGAGAACGAGCTAAACTCCACACAGAAATGTCGCCTGGTTTGGAAGGGAATTAAACCAGGGGCATTCTTACTGTAAGACAACAGTGCTAATCACTGGCCACCGTGTCGCCCGTTTGAAAGAAGGGAAAGTAGAAATGGGTGGGGGGGTTTCTTCAAGACGAAGATATTGAGATGAGAAAAGTCTGATTATTCATAGTGAGTTAAGGATCGTCTGAAAGGATAATTAGTCATTAGCTAAAGTTGGAACAGCTGTGAACAATCATAAGCATGTGATCCTCTCCAAATTTGTTTATAAATAAACTTCACAAAGAGATTTGTCATTGCTGACTCGTGTTTTTCCAAACTTCATTTACTTTCTGAAAATCCAAAATAAGAGATTTGAAGGCTGATACTGTGACTAAATATGCTGGATTACTCAAATTATATAGACTTTGACTAAATGTCCTTATTTTAACCTTTGGAGATTGAGAGATTTGTTGTGTGGAAGATGTCCAGCGTGTGTTATTTTGGCGGTGTAAAGAGATAATCGTGTTTTAACTTCTGAATGTTTGTTTATGGTGCAGAACTGGGAGGTGAACTATCAGCAGGACACACCAGTCGCTCCACGCTTCGATATCAACGCCCCTGACCTCTATATTCCAGGTACGGCTCCAAACCTTTAGATTTTTAGTGGTGCTGTCAAAAGATTTATTGTGTTTAAAATAAAAGCGTGTGTTTACATCCGGAAAGTGTTGATAGCGCTTCACTTTTTCCATGTTTGTTTAGGTTACAGCCTTATTCTAAAATGGATTAAATTAATTTATTTCCTCAAAATTCTACACACAATCCATGTATTGTATAAGTACATGTAAATAATTAATATCAGTCCATATTTAAATGAATAGCTACACTGTAAATAAACATTATAAAAACATGCTCTCTGTCTTTTTATTGTTTGTTTATTTTTAAAGTGCATTGTGTGACCTGTATTATAGTTCTTTTACTTCTGCAGCACAGTGCTCAATCATTGTGTTTATTTGTGCTTTATAAGTCAATAATTAAACTGGTATGACTTTACAGTAACGTGCATGAATATATTTTGATTGACATGCGTCTGTTTATTTTTGCTGTGTTCTCATTGGCAGTGATGGGATTCATTACATATGTCCTGGTTGCAGGCCTGGCTCTGGGCACACAGAACCGGTAAGAGTTTAATTGGATTCTGAGAAAACTGCTTGGGAATGTCATGTCTCTGTGTGGTCTGGCTGATAATGACTGAATTCTTCGCTCTGATGTTTGGGTTATTTTATGTGTTATCAGTGTTGTTCTTAAGACTTGCCCTTCAGCCGGTTTACAAGAATTCAGAAAATTCCTTTAGGAGAAAAACCTCCTCCACTTTTACTTCCCGTCACACATTAGCAGAGCTCAGAGAATCCACTGTTTATCTGTCTGGCTTTATCTGTTAAACAAAACTGTTTCTTACAGAATCTGCCCGCGGATGCCCTTCCCACTGCAACCCATCTCTGGGAAACATCCACACACTCATTCACACTTATACACTATGGACAATTTAGCCTACCCAATTCACCTGTACCGCATGTCTTTGGACTGTGGGGGAAACCGGAGCACCCGGAGGAAAGTCACGTGGACGGAGAGAACATGCAAACTCCACACAGAAACACCAACTGACCCAGCCAAAGCTCGAACCAGGCACCTTTTTGCTGGAGGTGACAGCACTACCTACTGCACAACAGCATCGCTATTATTATTATTATTAATAATATTATTATTATTTGTATTATTATTCATAAACAAATAATAATTAAGACATTTTAATACAATAATATTAATATGTTCCATTAATAAAATTATGATAAAATATAAATAAATATATTATTAATATTAATAAATAATATTAATAACATTGTTAAATGCATTTTTGCAACATTAATAAAATTATATCTATTTATTAATTACCATAATTAAATACTACTAAATAACTGCTACTAAATAGCTGTTAAATACGGTGTGGTTCAGAGATGGTATCAGATGGTAATATTACAATGCTTTCAACATATACTGAATTACTGTAATATTTACTGTTTTTACCATATGACAAGATAAGTAATACTATAAAGAATGTCCTACTAATATGTCAGAAATTATTATTATTATTGTTATTATTGTTGTCCATAAACATAATTAAAACATTTTAATACAATAATATTAAAATGTTCCATTAATAATATTACAATAAAATATAAATAAAAAGATTATTAACACAATTATTAAATAATATTAATAACGTTGTCTAAAAATATATTTAAAATATCATTATCATTTTGAACATTTTAATACAATAATATTGTAACACACATTTTAGCAACATAATAAATAGTTCTAATATTATTAATTACCATAATTAAATACTACAAAATAGCTGCTACTAAATAGATATTAAATACTGTGTAGTTCAGTGATAGCATCAGATGCTAATACCACAGTGCTTTCAACATACACTAAATTACTGAAATATTTACAGTATTACCTTATTATTATAGAGAATGTCCCACAAAAAATATTATGAATAATTAAATGTCTTCTACTATTATTATTATTATTAGGACTTTTATCTATAAACACATAATGACTATTATTAATCCTTTTAATATTTTTAATGCAATAATATTGCAATTTTTTCTTAATAACATTAAAATCAAATAATAATATAAATTAAATAGTTTATTAAATATAATTTTTGTTGTAATTATTCTTGTTTTTGTTATTATTATTATTATTATTATTATTATTATTATTATTATTATTTATAAACACACCATTATTAACCCTTTATAAATATACCCTGAATAAAGTAAAATTGAAATGTTCCCTTAATATTAAAATAAAATAACAATAGAAATTTAATATATAATTAAATATAATTATCATATTGTGTTTTGTTGGTTCTTTTTTTTGTTGTTGTTGTTGTTATTATCTTTAAACAAATTTATTACTGTCTAAAATGTATGTAAAATCGTATTACACCTTTAAACATTTTAACACAATAATATTATAACGCACATTGTGACAACATGGGGTGATGCGGTGGCGCAGTGGGTTGCACGATCACTTCATAGCAAGCCTCGGCTTGAGCCTCGGCTGGGTTCGAGCCTCGGCTGGGTCAGTTGGCATTTCTGTGTGGTTTGCATGTTCTTCCCGTGTTGGCGTGGGTTTGCTCCGGGTGCTCCGGTTTCCCCCACAGACTTGCATAGGGGAATCGGGTAAGCCAAAATTGACCATGGTGTGTGAGTATGAATGAGTGTGTATGGATGTTTCCCAGTGATAAGTTGCAGCTGGAAGGGCATCCGCTGTGTAAAATGTATGCTGGATAAGTTGGCGGTTCATTCCTCTGTGTCGACCCCAGATTAATAAAGGGACTAAAATGAAAGAACAAATGAAGCAACACCATATTCTAACCATTATATACTAATTTACATTATTACATAATTGATGCTGTTAAATAGGTATTAAATACCCCAAAAACACATCAGGAAACATTACTTGCAACATCATAGCCATCACTCCCAGTTCAAATGATCAAAAACTGTATGATGTTTTATTTTTCATATAAACTTGAGTGTTTTGTAAGCGGTTTTCTCAGGAGGACAGCGTTTTAAGGATTTCCCGAGTTTCAGAGGGAAATGGGAAACTGCTGAGACGTCAAACAGGACTTCCTGCGATTGTCTTGACCCAAGTTTTTGTGCTTGTTAATAGTCATAATAAAGTATTTGTTCCTCATTTCTTGGCTTTCGCTTCTCTTTTCCAGGTTTTCTCCTGAAATTCTGGGCATTCAGGCCAGCTCAGCATTGGTGTGGCTCATTATTGAGGTTTTAGCTGTCCTTCTCAGTCTTTACCTGGTGACGGTTAACACCGACCTCACCACCATCGACCTGGTGGCCTTTTCTGGATACAAATATGTTGGGTAAGACAGGGTTTGCATAGGCTTCCCGGTATATAATTATTTTTACACTAATGTCTACATCCTGTCTGATTTTATACGTATTTTGGACACTAGGTGGTGCTATCGGCAGCACTCTCAATTGTCTTATATGCTTGATTATAGTCATTTAATAGTTTTTATTTAGAGTAATTACAATAAAACTAAAAGGTTTTAATAAAAAGGTCACACTTTATTTTAATTTATTTAGAATAAGATCATACTTTCTAAACACTTATAAACAGAAATATCTTAATATTAGACGGGTAATAAGCTAATAGTATGTGATTTGTTATTTCAACCAAAGTATTACTGAAAGTGTTCATTTCAACTCTTAGTGAAAACAAATGCATGACATTATTAATACATCACTGAGGAATGTTTCGTTAATAATGGTTACACTTTTAACTCGGTTATTTGTCCTCATACCAGGTATAATAATTAACAGGGTTTTCTTTCAGCCTTTTAAATGTACAGGCCTCATCTATCCTCATCCTTCAGCAAAAGAACTGCTTTTATGATACTATTTACAGAGCAACCCCATCGTTTCTTGTACAACAACATGTACATATTTTTATCTAAACTGTGAAAAATTGTTATTATAAAAGGCTCCAAAATATTTAGTTTCTAACAAATAAAATGTGAAATTATTTTCTACTTGTTGTAGGACCATATTTATTTACACATTTCATTACTTTAATGTTTTTGTATTTAAAAGTTTAATTTTATATTTATTAGTTTATTTTAAATCAAAATTCCAGAATGAATTTATTTACTGTATCATATATAGTGATTTTTAATAATTATTTATTTTTTGTGTGCATTAAATTAAATAAACATGCATTATATTATATAAATATACATATGTATTATATATAATAATGTTTTATTGCATTATTTTATATATTTAGTTATTAAAATGCATAAAAACATAATTAATATGTTTACTTCTTTTATGCTATTGTGTTTACCTTCGTCAAATATTTGTTATTTTATTATTTAATTGAAATTTCAGATCTAAAGAAATTAATTTATATATTAAATATATTGCATTAATATATATATATATATATATATATATATATATATATATATATATATATATATATATATATATATATTTTTTTTTTTTTTTTTTTTAATGAAATATATTTAATATATAAATTATTTTATATAAATAATTAATATACATATATTTTATATATATATATAAAATATTTTTTATGAAATATATTTAATATATAAATTAATTTATATATATATATATATATATATATATATATATATATATATATATATATATATAAATAATTAATATACATATATTATATATATATATATATATATATATATATATATATATATATATAAATAATTAATATACATATATTATATATATATATATATATATATATATATATATATATATATATATATATATATATATTTATTTATTTATTTATTTATTTATTTATTTTTTATTTTTATTTTTTTTCTTAGACCACTAGCGTTTCTTTGGGGCCAGCACTCAGGTCATTAAACATATTAATTGCCAATCTAAATTAAATTGAATGTCAACATCTGTATTTTTAAAGGTTGTAAAAACAAATAGTCCATAAACGCCTTATTTTCTTTTCTTCTATTATTAATTTCAGCAACTTGTCATGAATTTCCACATCTCCTTTACTACTGTATCTCCAGAGAAATGCAGAATCATTTCTGGTAAAATGACTTGCTGATTTCAGGCAGAAGTGACCAAAAAGTCTGCGAATGATATTTAAAACATCAGGATGTGAAAGTGACTGGAGATGACCTGCTGATTCTGAATGACGAGCACTTCCTCAGATATCAATATTAAAAGCAGACTTGCAGATGTAAGGTTTAACGGGTTCAATAAACACGCTCACAACGGAAAGATGATAAAATACAGCGTCATGTTAGGTCACTCAGATAAGACCAAGCCGTTGTTTGAAACTGAATGTGCTTGCACTCACAATAACAGGAAAACATTCTGGTTTTGTGACCTAAAGTCAAACATCGTGCACTTATGACGTTTGTGTCTTCATAAACTCTCTGAAAAGTATTTTTATGACACGAGACATGAATTTAGCGTGTTCCCCAGCCTGTCTGGACTCCTGCCATCTGTCTTTTTGAGCAACTTTTACTCCACTGGGTATGGTTTGTAATATCTGCATTGTGATTGGTCAGATCACCTGTCAATCAAACACCTGGGGAAAGCTAATCTGCATATAATGCATGCTTTCATTGGAATAAGCAGCTGTGAAATGTGTGTGTGTGTGTTTCCTCAGGATGATTGTGGGAGTGGTTGCAGGACTTCTGTTTGGACGGACGGGATATTACCTCGCTCTGCTGTGGTTCTGCGCCTCCATTTTTGTCTTCACGGTGCGTATCGAGAAATGACATCGTACACTGTTGTATGCAAAATTATACATTCATAATCATGTTCACGTTTGACATTTCTTAAATGCATGCTGTTTCTGTGTAAAGGCCACCTGTTTTATCTCTTTTACAAGATGTAAGATAAGCCTTTGGTGTCTCCGGTCTTTGTCTATAAAGTTTCAGCTCAAAACACCTATCAGATTATTTATTATAGCCTCCAGAATGTGCCAGTTTTGGTGTCTGAGTACAGTGTAGCTGTTTTTGTAGCCCGTGGCTTTAAATGCAAATGAGCTGCTTCTCCCCACCCACTGTTCCCACGTGCGTGTGTTTCTTATCATGCGTTACGTCAGATAAACAGCAGTCAGTGACAGATGAAGCTGAAATACAGGTCATCAGTCAAAAACACCAAGTACGTTTATTTGTTGTATTTGTGAGTTTATTCAAGCCTTTCTGATGTGATGAGTCTCACACAAATGCCAATTTTCCAATACATCAACTGTTGAACTGCCTTCTTATCATCACAAATACTGCAGAAAACCAGCATGGACTTTAGATTCTTACAGAAATCAGTCAAGTTTGGTGAAGGAGAAATCATGGTTTGGGGTTCCATTCAGTGCGAGAGATCTGCAGAGTGGATCAACATCAACAGTCTGAGGTATCAAGTGATTTGTGCTGCCCATTACATTACAAACCACAGGAGAGGGACAATTCTCCAGCAGGATAGCGCTCATTCTCATACTTCAGCCTCCACATCAAAGCTCCTGAAAGCAGAGAAGGTCAAGCTGCTCCAGGATTGGCCAGCCCAGTCACCAGACATGAACATTATTGAGCATGTCTGGGGTAAGATGATGGAGGAGGCGTTGAAGATGAACACAAAGACTCTTGATGAACTCTGGGAGTCCTGCAAGAACGCTTTCTTTGCTGTTACGTTATGGAACTTTGCATGGCTCCACACAGAAGCCAGACCCGTAACAATAAATAATATTAAAGTAAAATAATTAGGACACCTCTAAATTAATGAGGAGCCCTGAGTCTCATCTCCCGTTCAAAAGGAAAAACAACAACAAAGGCGTCTGACCAAAGAAATAACGTAAAGTTGAATGTATTTGACATTTAACCTCAAAGCAGAGATTAAAAAAAACCTTGAAGTCGATGGTTACAGGTTTCTAATTTTTTTTTTTTACTCTCTCTCAAACCTTTATAAATCTATTACTTGCATTGAACACACGAGAAGATATTTTGAAGAATGCTGAAAATCTGTAACCATTGACTTCCATAAAAACTAATACTATTGAAGTCAACGGTTACAGGTTTCCAGTATTCTTTAAACTATCGTATAAAATATTTTGAAGAATGCTGAAAACCTGTAACCATTAACTTCTATAGTAAAAACAAATACTATTGAAGTCAATTGTTACAGGTTTCTGCCATTCTTTACACTATCTTCCTTTGTGTTAAGCATAATAAAAGACACTCATGAAGATTTGAAACAAGTGAAGGACTAGTAAACAATGACAGAATTTGTACTCTCCCTCAAACCTTTATAAGTTCCTTTATTTTTGTTGAACAAAGGAGAAGATTTGACTTCCATAGTAAAAACAAATACTATTGAAGTCAATGGTTACAGGTTTCTACTTTTTTTCACATTTGTAATCTACCTCAAACCTTTATAAATCTATTTCTTCCATTGAACACACAAGAAGATATTTTGAAGAATGGTGAAAACCTGTAACCATTGACTTCCATAAAAACTAATACTATTGAAGTCAATGGGTACAGGTTTTCAGTATTCTTCAAACTATCTTAAAAATATTTTGAAGAATGCTGAAAACCTGTAACCATTGACTTCCATAAAAACAAATACAATTGAAAACAATACTTACAGGTTTCTAGTATTCTTCTTAAAAATATTTTGAAAAATGCTGAAAACCTGTAACCATTGACTTCATAAAACTAATACTATTGAAGTCAACGGTTACAGGTTTCCAGTATTCTTTAAACTATCTTATAGAATATTTAGAAAAATGCTTAAAACCTGTAACCATTGACTTCCATAGTAAAAACAAATACTATGAAAGTCAATAGTTACAGGTTTCTGCCATTCTTTAAACTATCTTCCTTTGTGTTAAGCAAAATAAAAGACACTCATGAAGATTTGAAACAAGTAAGCAATGACAGAATTTGTACTCTCCCTCAAACCTTTCCTCAAACCTAAATTCCTTTATTTTGTTGAACACACAAGCAGATTTAAAGAATGCTGAAAAACTGTAGCCATTGACTCCCATACTATAAAACTAATACTATGGAAGTCAATGGTTACAGGTTTCCAGTATTCTTCAAACTATCTTATAAAATATTTAGAAAAATGCTGAAAACCTGTAACCATTGACTTCCATAGTGAAAAATATCAAGTATCCTGAGTTGGAACTAAACATTGGGAGCTGATAGTGACGTTACACGAGGACACGAGAATGCTGAAGAACGCATATTGAGAAACAGCCCATGAAACCTGTCGGAGAGACAGAGGAAAGAGGCGGAGAGAAGAGAACCACAACAGAGGCATCTACAACACAAAGAAAAACTCACTACTTAAAATAAGATGTATATTTTTGTGTTGTTGTTAAATAAATTGAGGAAACACATAACATGTATTTGACTTTGCCGTTCCAGATGACTTTATTAATCAGTGATTTGAGTCATGTCAGAGATGTATAGATGCAGTCCTCCAAGCTCATGATGGAGTCAGACACAATATTCATTCTGTCTCCACTGCAGCAGGACTTTATATTCTATACTGGACATTATTTCTGTTCAGTGATGAGCAGAGTCAGAGCTTACTGTCCTAATGTAATCATTAATAATCAAGACATGATGAGATTTTATTGTGCTCAAATAAGCAAAACCTAGAGGCCTTTAGAGAGCCACTTCTGATACCAAACGATTAACTAGAAGTCAACTTATATTTGCTGTTCCTTAAACTGGAATAGAAAGTGATGTTATGCACTGAAACTAACAGCTAATCCAGCTTGGCAGTACAGGCCCCTGATGCTCGTGTGTTTTTGGTTTCAGATTCGTACGCTGCGGTTAAAGATCCTCTCTGAAGCGGCGGCAGAGGGACGCTTAGTGAGAGGAACCAAAAACCAGCTGCGGATGTACCTGACCATGGCCATCGCTGCAGCTCAGCCTGTCTTCATGTACTGGCTGACCTTTCACCTGGTCAGGTAGAGGAGTCAATTTCATGAACAAGCAACTCCTCATCAGCACACACATGCACCCACGCACACATTCAGACACACACATACACAGAGAACAAACCAACGGACACGCGCTGAGAGCACAATGTCTCTATCTGAACTCGACTCGCCCTGCCGTCTTTTTGTATGTTTTGGGTTTGTACATTTCTGTTTTGTATGATGTACAGTGTAATTGTTGATTTGTTTTGTATGTTTATGCGACGGCGTTGTTCAGATGCTGGGACTGTGCCAGGCCATGGATGGGAATGTTTTTGGTGACTCAAACCAAATGAAAGCGCCTCTGTGTGATGATTTATTTTTAATCCATATTAAAGCGCGCTGTGTTTGTTGCCAGACTAACAGATGCATAGAAGAATAGAGCTTAAAGTGGAAAGTTCACCCCTAAATGTGAAAATGTACTCTCTATTTACTCTACTTCAAACTCTTATGAGCTCTTTTTATTCTGTTGAATAGAAAATACTTTGAAGAATGCTGAAAAACTCTAACCATTGGCTTACATGAAAAACAAATACTATTGAAGTCAATGGTTACAGGTTTTTAGCTTTCTTCAAACTAACTTCTTTTATGTTTAACAAGTAAATAATGGGTAGACAATGACAATTTTTACTCTTTCTCAAACCTTTATAAGTTCTTTTATTCTGTTGATCACAAAAAAAGATACTTTGAAGAATGCTGAAAACCTGTAACCATTGATTTCCATAGTAAAAACAAATACTATTGAAGTCAATGGTTACAGGTTTCTACTTGTTTTTTTTTTTTTTACATTTTTACTCTCAAACCTTTATAAATCTCTTTCTTCCATTGAAAACACAAGAAGATATTTTGAAGAATGCTAAAAACCTGTAACCATTGACTTCCATAGTAAAAACAAATACTATTAAAGTCAATGGTTACAGGTTTCTACTTGTTTTTTTTTGTTTGTTTTTGTTTTTTTACATTTTTACTCTCACACCTTTATGAATCTTTCTTCCATTGAAAACACAAGAAGATACTTTGAAGAATGCTGAAAACCTGTAACCATTGATTTCCATAGTAAAAACAAATACTGTTGAAGTCAATGGTTACAGGTTTCTACTTGTTTTTTTTTTTTTTTTTTACATTTTTACTCTCAAACCTTTATAAATCTCTTTCTTCCATTGAACACACAAGAAGATATTTTGAAGAATGCTGAAAACATGTAACCATTGACTTGCATAGTAAAAACCAATACTATGGAAGTCAATGGTTACAAGTTTTTGCCATTCTTCAAACTATCTTCTTTTGTGTTAAGCATAATAAAAGACACAAATAAAGATTTGAAACAAGTGAAGGACAAGTAAACAATGACAGAATTTGTACTCTCCCTCAAACCTTTATAAGTTCCTTTATTTTTGTTGAACAAAGGAGAAGATTTGAAGAATGCTGAAAGCCTGTAACCATTGACTTCCATAAAAATTAATACTATTAAAGTTAATGGTTACAGGTTTTCAGTATTCTTCAAACTATCTTATAAAATATTTTGAAAAATGCTGAAAACCTGTAACCATTGACTTCCCTAGTAAAAACATATTCAATGGAATTCTATGGTTACAGATTTCTGTCATTCTTCAAACTATCTTCTTTTGTGTTTAGCATAAGAAAGGACACTCATGAAGGTTTGAAACAAGGACGAGTAAACAATGTCAGAGATTTCACTGTCCCTCAAACCTGAAAACTGGTAGCCGTTGACTTACACAGTTAAAAACTGATACAATTGAAGTCAATGGTTACAGGTTTCCAGCATTCTTCAAACTATCTTATTTTGTGTTTAGCATTAGAAAAGACACTCATAAAGATTTGAAATTAGGATGAGTAAAAAAAGAAAGTAATTTACTTTCCCTCAAACCTTAATAATTTTCATGCTTTTCTTGAACACACAAGAAGATATTTTGAAGAATGCTGAAAACCTGTAACCATTGACTTCCATAGTAAAAACAAATACGATTGAAGTGATTGGTTACTGGTTTCCAGCATTCTTCAAACTATCTTTTAAAAATATTTTGAGGAATGCTGAAAAGCTGTAACATTTTTGTAACATTCTTCAACTTTCAAAGTGTGTTTAGCATAAGAAAAGACACTCATAAATAATGTCTGAAACACGTCAAGTCAACCATGTCAGGATTTTTACTCTCCCTCAAACCTTTATAATTATTTTTTTTCTGTTAAACACAAGAAGATATTGAAGAAACTGTAACCATTGACTTGCATAACTAATAATATTGAGGTCAATGGTTACAGGTTTCCAGCATTCCTCAAACTATCTGCTTATAAAAATATTTTGAAGAATGCTGAAAACCTGTAACCACTGACTTCCATAGTAAAAACAAATACTATTGAAGTCAATGGTTACAGGTTTATGGTATTCTTCAAAATATCTTATTTTGAGTTTAGCCTAAGAAAATACATTTAGAGTTTTGAAATTAGTGAAGAATGAGTGAACAAAGACAGAGTTTTACTCTCCATCAAACTAATTTTGCTTTATTGAACACAAGAAGATATTTTGAAGAATGCTGAAAACCTGTAACCATTGACTTCCTTAGTAAAAACAAATACTATGGAAATCAATAGTTACAGATCTCCAGCATACTTCGAACCTTCTTCTTTTGTGTTTAGCATAAGAAAAGACTCTCTTAAAAGTTTGAAACAAGTAAATGATGACAGAATTTCTGTTTTTGGGTGAGCTGCCCTCTTAATGCAGGACTGCCTTCTTGCACAACCGTTTCAGAATTTCGCAGGATGAACTCGCCTCGTGCATTTCAGGGTCAATTGCATTTTTTGTTTCATAATTTGTAAATGAAATAAATGGATGTTCCCAAGAGCTTCGAATGCAAGGCTGCTTTCTGAAATGATGTTGGTAGTCATTTACAGTGAATAACTGCAGCTTTGTCTGTGATGTTATATCGTGCAACACTCATTCATTTAATGTCTGCTTAGTCCCTTTATTAATCCGGGTCGCCACAGTGGATTGAACCACCAACTTATCCAGCAAGTTTTTACGCACCGGATGCCCTTCCAGCCGCAACCCATCTCTGGGAAACATCCACACACACACACTCACACACTACGGACAGTTTAGCCTACCCAATTCACCTGTACTGCATGTCTTTGGACTGTGAGGGAGACCGGAGCACCCGGAGGAAACCCACGCGAAGGCAAGGAGAACATGCAAACTCCACACAGAAACACCAACTGAGCCGAGGTTTGAACCAGCGACCTTCTTGCTGTCAGGCGACAGCACTACCTACTGCACCACTGCCTCGCCAGGGTGAATAATTCAGACTTCAAATGTGTATTATGTGATGGTTTTATTTTGAGTGCGATCAATCAGGGTTCATCTTTGCCCTGCAGTAGTTCTGATACACTTCACATGTCCTAAAAATAAAAGTGAGATATTGAGAAAACTGAATAAGAGATCGCCTATATAATTTAAGCTTTAGTAAAACTCGCAATTCACTTAATTAAAAGCACCACAAATCGGGACTGAAGTGTAGAGATTTACTCAAATGTATAAAAGAAGCTCTGTGTCTCGCTGGCTGAGCTCGGTCAGATCCACTTTTTCCATCTTCACAGCCACATGACCGCTCAGACCAAATGCAGGATATACGTCATTAAAGCAAACAAGTGCAAAGAGCGCCGCTGTGGGTATTGGGACGGAGACAAGAACAGATTCATGTGCATACACACGTGCTGGACATTGGGTCCAAGGTTTTCAACTCTGAATAAAACTCTTATAATCTGAACAGATTAGGTGCTTGTCTGTTTCAGAATAGTCATAGAAAGCATCTAAAATAAATACTCGAGCGTTAATTACACTGCTGATTTATACTATGCATAACTTTAAAGGGGTTTTTTTTTCTTAAAATTATTATTGTTGTTTTTCATTTATGTATTGGGAAAACTTTCACAGAGCAGTTTGTTCATGCACATATTCATAGAAAAGTTTATATTTAGTTTTACATGATATTCTCCTGAAATAATGTTAAAAAAACATCTAAAAAAGTTACTAATATTAATAATAAATATATGTACACTCACCGGCCACTTTATTAGGTACACCTGTCTAACTGCTCTCTAATGCAAATTTCTAATCAGCCAATCTTATGGCAGCAACTCAACGCATTCAGGCATGTAGACATGGTCAAGACGATCTGCAGCAGTTCAAAGCGAGCATCAGAATGGTGAGGAAAGGGGATTTAAGAGACTTTGAATTTGACATGGTTGTTGGTGCCATATGGGCTGATCTGAGTATTTCAGAAACTGCTGATCTACTGGGATTTTCACGCACAACCATCTCTAGGATCTACAGAGAATGGTCGGAAACAGACCAAATATCCAGTGAGCGGCAGTTCTGTGGGCGCAAATGCCTTGTTGATGCCAGAGGTCAGAGGAGAATGGCCAGACTGGTTCCAGCTGATAGAAAGGCAACAGTAACGCAAATAAGCACTCGATACAACCGAGCTCTGCAGAAGAGCATCTCTGAACACACAACACGTCCAACCTTGAGGCGGATGGGCTACAGCAGCAGAAGAGCACACCGGGTGCCGCTCCTGTCAGCTAAGAACAGGAAACTGAGGCTACAATTCACACAGACTCACCAAAACTGGACAATAGAAGATTGGAGAAACGTTGCTGCTCTGATGAGTCTCCATTTCTGCTGACACATTCGGATGCTCGGGTCAGAATTTGGCCTCAACAACATGAAAGCATGGATCATCCTGCCTTGTATCAGCAGTTCAGGCTGGTGGTGGTGGTGTAATGGTGTGGGGGAGATTTTCTTTGGGTCCATTAGTACCAATTGAGCATCAACGCCACAGCCTACCTGAGTATTGCTGCTGACCATGTCCATCCCTTTATGAGCACAGTGTCTCCATCTTCTGATGGCTACTTCCAGCAGGATAACGCAGCATGTCATAAAGCGTGAATCATCTCAGACTGGTTTCTTGAACATGACGATGAGTTCACTGTACTCAAATGGCCTCCACAGTCACCAGAGCTCAATCCAATAGAGCAGCTTTGGGATGTGGTGGAACGGGAGATTGGCATCATGGATGTGCAGCCGACAAATCTGCAGCAACTGTGTGATGCTATCATGTCAATATGGAGCAAAATCTCTGAGGAATATTTCCAGTAGCTTGATGAATCTATGCCATGAAGGATTAGGCAGTCCTCAAGGCAAAAGGGGTCCAACCCGTTACTAGTAAAGTGTACCTAATAAAGTGGCCGGTGACTGTATATGCTTTACGAATACACAGCTGCAGTCACAATTATTATTATTATTATTATTATTATATCTGTGGATTTAAACTTTTTTATATGTCCAGAGTGCTGTTTAACAGAGACTATATTTTATTCAACTCATTTTTAAACATAATAATTTTAATAACTCGTTAATTTTCTCTTTGTCATGATGACATAATGTTTGACTAGATATTCTTTAAGATGCTACTGTTAAACGTACATCAGCTCTACAGGGGGATTATAGTTTTGCCCAAATAGTTTTATACAATGTTTAGAAATCATTAAACTGGAAAAGTGGTGATCCGGATTAGTTTAAAGCCTCCCACTGCTCATCTGAATTTAGATTTAGCTAAATGACAGCCAAAACAGTGCACAACCAAGGTCACAATGAAGGAAGGGGGAAAAAGACGCCTCTTTGTCTACAGGAACTTGACTGTTGATCTTAAAGGGACGGTTCACCCAAAAATGGAACATTTACTCACTATTTACTCTCCCTCAAAACTATGGAAGTCAGTAGTTACAGGTTTCCGGCATTCTTCAAACTATCTTCTTTTGTATTTAGCATTAGAAAAGACACTTATAAAACATAAACACTCATTCATTTTCCTATAGCTTAGTCCCTTTATTCATCACGGGTTCGCCACAGTGAAATGAACCGCCAACTTATCCAGCATATTTTACACATCAGATGCCCTTACAGCCACAACCCAGTAATAGGAAACACCCATACACTCTCATTCACACTCATTCTCATACACTACGGCCAATTTAGTTGATAAATTATAGCGCATGTGTTTGGACTGTGGGGGAAACCAGAGCACCTGGAGGAAACCCACGCCAACACAGGGAGAACATGCAAACTCCACACACCAAGTGGCCCAGCCGGGACTCAAACCAGCAACCTTCCTGTTGTGAGATGACAGTGCTAACCACTGAGCCACCGTGTCGCCGGTTTGTAAATAATGACATAATTTTTACTCTCCCTCAAAACCTTCATGAGTTTCTTTATTCTGTTGAACACAAAAGAAGATATTTAGAAGAATGCTGACAACTTCCGCTGTTTGTTTTCAGTTTCCACTCACTGACTGACCGCTGAAGGAGAAACGGCTTTGTAAATCTTCCTCTTTATTTTTGCAGCTGTGAACAAACATCGTCTTCAAACCCACTTCCATCTCAGCATGACATATCTTCAGCTATTTGTGCTTCACCTCTCACTTTTTATTCACAGCAAACTCATCATCATCAGAGAAGGGCTGAAGTTTCAGAGCTGAAAATAAAAACATGCTCCGGGTTTGATTACAAATTAACTAACCTTTAGATTTTTGTAGTGCATTAACCTGCATGGATTAATAGTTCACTCTTTAAGGCTATAATAATGTGCGCTAGCAACATGAACATTGTAGCTTGACTTAATGTGGACTTTAAAAAATGTGTGTGTGTGTGTGTGTGTGTATATGTATATATATACAGTTGAAGTCAGAATTATTCGCCCCCTTTTGATTTTTTTTTTCTTTTTTAAATATTTCCCAAATGATGATTGACAGATTTAGGAAATTTTCACAGTATGTCTGATAATATTTTTTTTTTTCTAGAGAAAGTCTTATTTGTTTTATTTCGGCTTGAATAAAAGCAGTTTTGAATTTTTTAAAAACTATTTAGGGACAAAATTATTAGCCCCTTTAAGCTATTTTTTTTTTCAATAGTCTGCAGAACAAACCATCAGTATAGAACAACTTGCCTAATTACCCTAACCTGCCTAGTTAACCTAATTTAACCTAGTAAAGCCTTTAAATGTGACTTTAAGCTGTATAGAAGTGTCTTGAAAAACATCTATTATTTACAGTCATCATGGCAAAGAGAAAATAAATCAGTTATTAGAAATGAGTTTTTAAAACTATAATGTTTAGAAATGTGTTGAAACAATCTTCCCTTTATTAAACAGAAATTGGGGAAAGAAAATAAGCGGGCGCTAATAATTCAGGGGGGCTAATAATTCTGACTTCAACTGTGTGTGTGTGTGTGTGTGTATATATATATAAGATGTAATTCTCAAGTTGTTTCGGTTTATTTACGGTTGGTAATTGCATTATGGGATGTTGATCTCTGCTCTGTCGACTTTTGATGTTAATAATTTAACTAGGCAGTTTAACAAAATGACTTTTATTGACATTTTAGTCGTTTGAAAAAAATATAGAGAGAACTAAGAGAACTAAGTAAAATAGCAGAAAATGTGCTGCAGTTTATTATGAGGTTTGTGTAGCTTAATATACAACACCAACCCAGACAATACAGCACTGCAGACTGTTAAACATGTTCACAAAAGCCACTTTTTCACACTTATCACGGTTAAACGTTCTTGGAGGAAACATCAAGATCCCATAATGCAATTCAAAAGCACAATTAAACAGGAGAAAAACAAAAACATGAATCAGAAAATATGGAAAACTGCCCATTTACTGATATTTTTACAGTGTATACACTCACCGGCCACTTTATTAGGTACACCTTACTAGTATCGGGTTGGACTCCCTTTAGCTTTTACAACTGCCTTAATCCTTCATGGCAGACATTCAACAAGGTACTGGAAATATTCCTCTGAGATTTTGCTCCATATTGACATGATAGCATCACACAACTGGTACTGATGGACCCAAAGTGTGCCAAGAAAATCTCCCTCACACCATTACACCACCACCACCAGCCTGAACTGCTGATACAAGGCAGGATGATCCATGCTTTCATGTTGTTGAGGCCAAATTGTGAGCCGAGCATCCGAATGTGTCAGCAGAAATGGAGACTCATCAGAGCAGCAACGTTTCTCCAATCTTCTATTGTCCAGTTTTGGTGAGTCTGTGTGAATTGTAGCCTCAGTTTCCTGTTCTTAGCTGACAGGAGCGGCACCCGGTGTGCTCTTCTGCTGCTGTAGCCCATCCGCCTCAAGGTTGGCCGTGTTGTGTGTTCAGAGATGCTCTTCTGCAGAGCTCGGTTGTATCGAGTGCTTATTTGAGTTACTGTTGCCTTTCTATCAGCTGGAACCAGTCTGGCCATTCTCCTCTGACCTCTGGCCTCATCAACAAGGCATTTGCGCCCACAGAACTGTAGCTGACTGGATTTTCTGAAATACTCAGAGCAGCCTGTCTGACACCAACATCCATGCCACATTCAATCTCTGTGTTTTAGACATCTTCACATGATTATTTATTTATTTGTTATTTTTTCCAGTGTTGTTTGATTCGGTCATTGCTGGTTGGTTGGTTGGTCGGTATGTTGAGGGCTTATAATGCATCAACTAAAACCTTTTCAAAAACTCTACAGGGAAAAAAAATAACTCAGAAACCAGAATAATAATAAAAAATCAGCCAGAGACACTTGATAAAACAGATGAGCCCAAATGCACTCAATATTCGACACCCACTTCTTCTTCCTCTGAATGCCATCATCAGAACACACGGTTACTGGTTTGACATCGTATTTTATTAATAATCTTTGACAGCAACACCTCAGTGCAGTAAAGTCTAACCCGTAATGAACCCACAGTCCTGTAAAACTTTAGTAACCGCAGGTATCAGCTCATCCGCATAATCCCAGAGATGATCATCAGGGATGAGATTAGTGTTTAGCGGATACGTGAAGTTTTTACTGTGGTACATTCGAGCGACATTTCTGTTTACCCTGACTGTGTGCTTACCGACGTTCACAGTATCCAGCAAGCCATGTACAGTAGCCATCAGAACCAGCCGCGGGTTCACAATCACCTTAAAATTATTATAAGCGTTGGGATTATTGGGCACTCGCTGGATGTATTTCAGTATATTAGTTCCCCGTACGCTCTCCCATTCGTTTACATCATATCTCCTATCGGCTTCAGATGTGAAAGGGAATTGGTTGTTCTCGAACTCAAACCCAAAGGTAGTCCCGTACATTTTCTCCAAATTCGGCAACATCTCCGTCCACGTTTTCACACCGAAAGGTAAAATGAGTTCATCCATGTCATGTAGAGCCACATATCGGCTTTGGTACATATATCGATAAACGCAGTCGTTCAGTGCAGGAATCTGTCCGTAATAGTGCAGCTCGCCTCCTGATACGTCCTTCCTCCATCCGCTAGACACTTGGACGTGTTTTTTAATAGTCCACGGGATGACTTCGACGAATCCTCGCTCTACGTAATAATCCAAAACCTTCTGCACGTTCGAATCGCAGTTCGTTAGATATATCGCAACTCTTGTTGCGCCAAGAAGTCGAAACATCTCCATTGCTTCAACTAGATTGAGAACGTTCGTATAGTCGAACATGGCAGAGATGCAGACGGTGAACTGATGTGGGAATGTCGCAGGAACGTCTCTATTCATGATGCTTTGGAATGATGTGATGCTTTCAGAGTGATTGGCTGATGATGATGTTAAAGCAACATGCGTTGGTTTTAAACACTCGTCATTTAATGGGCATGTAATAGTGGCTGTGCCGTATTCAAAACCGAAGTGGTCTGAATGAATAGCGTAATGCGCTAACGTGGTCACGTTTTTCCCATTACAGCATAGCACGCATGAATACGTCACAATTTGTTGCCGATAAACAATCGCAATTGATTTAATCTCCCGGAAACGGTGGTCCATATAAGAGCCCGTCACGTATGTGTTTAGATCGCCCACTTTAATCATAGGCCCTTCGTTTATTATAACACCGCAGGCCGTAGGTGCTTCCTCGAGGAATGTTCGGTTTGTTGGGGGAGCGTCTGTGGGCTTGGGTTCGTAGGTTTGCCAGCTTGCATTCTGGACGAAGTCTTGGAAATAAATGAAGGCGATGAAGGTGAACGCTGATACAAAGCCGATGACGTAGAAGATCTTCAGGGCACTGATCCTCTTGCTCGAAGGCTTGGCTTCTGATTCACTTTCGAGGAGTTCATATTTCCCTGGAGAGGAGAAAAAAGGAAGAGAAAGAGTTTGGAGCTTTTTGCAGTAATGGATGAAAACACTTTGCTGGGTTGTGATGGGATCGGTTTCTGCATGCAGGAAACGCAGATTGAAAATTAAACTCATGGGACAAAGCATTTCCAAATAATTGCCAGAGTGTTTTGCCTGTGTCGTTTGTGAAACGGATTCGTTTATGAAAGGACTTGTAGTAAATGTTGAAATTAGAGCTTTTAAACCAGGGGTCTCCAATCTCGGTCCAGGAGGGCCGGTGTCCCTGCAGGGTTTAGCTCTAACTTGCCTCAACACACCTGCCTGGGTGTTTCAACTATACCTAGTAACACCTTGATTAGCTTGTTCAGGTGTGTTTGATTAGGGTTGGAGCTAAAATCTGCAGGACACCGGCCCTCCAGGAACAAGTTTGATGACCCCTGTTTTAAAGAAAGAAAGAAGACTTATCATTCATTTTCTTGTCTGCTTAGTCCCTTTATTAATCCAGGGTCGCCACAGCAGAATGAACCACCAACTTATCCAGCAAGTTTTTACGCAGCGGATGCCCTTCCAGCTGCAACCCATCTCTGGAAAACATCCACACATACACTACGGACAATTTAGCCTACCCAATTCACCTGTACCGCATGTATTTGGACTGTGGGGGAAACCGGAGCACCCGGAGGAAACCCACACGAACGCAGGGAGAACATGCAAACTCCACACAGAAACGCCAACTGAGCCGAGGTTCGAACCAGCAACTTTCTTGCTGTGAGGTGACAGCACTACCTACTGCGCCACTGCCTCGCCCGAAAGAAGGCTTATTTAAAGTTAATTGAATGTTGAAATCAAGCGGCAACATCCCACTCTCCCTCCTGAAGCGGAAACTGCAATTCATCAAAATTCCACAAGTGCTGGCTCCAAAACAGAGCACATTTCTAGAGCTCTCTGTTAAAATGGCAGACTTTACAGCAGAAATAACGGTGTTTACAGCTTGCTGAAAAGAACAGATTTTGGTGCACATAGCTAATATTACTGTTCATGACAACTGTGACGGGGGTGAATTTTTTTATAACTGATCCGTTTCCTTTATATTAGGTTATATTAAGTCTGCATAATTAAGGGCGTGGCCACTTGAGTGACAGCTAGGTCTCAGTAACTTCACCTCAGCTGATTCCGGCTGATTAGCTGCTGAACACTGCATATATATATATATATATATATATCATATTTTTGTGTTGTTTTATGTACGCTTCACAGTCAGTTGCCTACAATTTCCTACAATTATCAGATGATATGGCATGCTGTGTGCACTTAATTGTGCTCACAAACCATTCATGTGCCCCCATTTCTCAGGTGAGTGAAGTTATATACTTGTATACCATCTCAGTAAATATATTTGTTTAATTTAGGATTATTTATGTTCTTCAGAGCTGTAATGCACTCCAGAATCTGACAGATTGATTAGCTGTAGGCTCTAGAACAGTCATCTGAAGCGATGTCATACAGTATTATGCCTGGAGTTCATCAATAGTCTCGCATTTACGAACACAGACTACATCTGAAGGGTTTTTTGCATTTTCCTCCAGTTGAATAACACATTAGCTGCGTCCCAAATCGCATACTTATGCACTATTCTACGCCATTTTGTAGTATAAATAGTGTAAGTAGTGCCTTCACACTGAAAACACTAAAAATAATAAGTGCACTTTAATTACCCGGATGATGCACTCATTCAGCCGCTAAAATGAAGTGTGTAATGATGGACACTTCACGCACTCAACGACCGCAGGTTTGCTTACGTAGCGGAAGGGGCGGAGCTATCGGACGCACATGTTAAATAACTTTATTTATTTTGGATGGTGAAAGCAAAATTTTCCTACGAGAGTGATTATAGTGCCTCCCGATGGTGAATGCGGCAAAACTCATGGCAGGTTTTATTTGATAGTTTGGTCATTTATTTCAATGATTTGGCGACTGTCAAACGTCATCAGGGAAACGGTTTGAATTTCCGCTTAGTAAAAAAACATTAGTGCGCCATTTGGGACAACACTACATACATATACTATCCTGTTGAGTGTGTAAGTGCATAAGTACATAGTGCATGAGTGCATAGTGTATAGTGTGCCATTTGGGACGCAGCTCATGAGTACAATGTTTAGTGGCTCATTGTATGAACACAGTGTTTTTAAAGGATTAAACACTTTATTAATATTGTATCAGGCCTGTAGCCAGCCTGGAGAAAGGGCAGGACTTTTTTGCAGTTATTCGACTCATTTTCTATTTAATTATGAGGTTTAAATACTGCGTTTTAGTGACATTAAGCACTTTTTTTGCTGGATTAGATTGTCAGATGGTTACACTTGTCGATGTATTAAAAACATTTTCTAAAGATTTATAATACAAAATTAAATCTATTTAAAATACAAATGCATCACATTATATATTACTGGGGGGGGGGGGGGAATAGGAATCTGTTAAAGTTTTAAATAAATAACTATAGCCAATTGACCCTTCGCTAAGCCTCGTCCAAACTTTTAGGATACCGGGTATCAGATTTGCACAATCCGTATGCACAACGATTTGGCTTGTTTCCCTCACTCGAAAGCTTGACAGACCTCCTGCATAGCTACGGTTGCTAAGACACGATTGGTGTGTGGCGGTTTTCGGGTGTGGATTAACGAAGGGTCAATTATCATTTATTAGGCAATTAACAAGCTGACCAGCACATTCAACTTTCCTCAGTCAGAATTTGGGCATTTGAATAATAAAAAAATGAATAATAATAACGCAGAGCTTTACAGTGTTTCTAGCCTCTCTTGTTAAAAAGTACATTTGGAAAAATCATGGATAATAAAAATAGCCAATTAAGTATTATAAGTAACATTAATATAGGCCGCATTTGGTGCTTCACCATATTTCATTGGTCATTTTTTTGTTTCAAGAATGAGGTCCGAGATTTAGAATGAACGTTACTTGTAAAAATGTTCTCAACATGCAGTGAAAGTTGACTTTACTTGCATCAGTTTCCGCTTGCTCATTCATTCATTCCAGCATGAACACAGTTTGGCCACAAAATAATCATTAACCATCAGCTGTCATCTTTATACTTCAGCACTGACTTTACATACATCATCATGTTTGAGTTTGAGAGTAAATATTGGATTTAGGTGTTGTTTCATGCATATTAGTGGCGATGGTTCAGTGCAAATGCTATGGTGGCTTTTCAAACATAAAAACAAAGGTGACACTTTACAATAAGGTTTCATGTATTTATTAACATGAGCTAATGAGCAATACCAGCCTGATCTCACGAGGAAACGTAAGTATTTTAATTCGTATGAGTTCAGTCGTATGAAAATGTACGATTTTAAAAAGGAGGCGTGGCACCAAACCCCACCCCTAACCCCAACCGTCAAGAGCAAATCGTACTAAATTGTACGAATTAAATCGTACGAATTAGCCACTAAATCAAAACGTTACTAATTGCCGTGAGACTGCATTGGCAATGCATGTAGAGTCTATTACTGATTAATATTGACTAATGCATTATTAAAATATGAATTCATGATTTAATGCACTGTGAGTTAACACGAACAACTGTATTTTCACATCAATAAACATGAACAAATTCTGCAATAAATGTATTGTTCATTGATTGATCATGTTAGTGTGTGCATTAACTAATACAGCCTTATTGTAAAAGGTTACCACAATAATTCATTTAATCATTTTCTTTTGCCTTTATTAATAGCAAAAGAACTTATCCACTTCTGTGAACTGAATGTGATGCCGACATCTGAAATGCATTCAAAAAAGCCTCTGTCCTCTGTTTTTCTCGGGTTAGCCTTATACCTATAGAGTTTGTGGCCGCATTGTGAAAAGATGATTATCATCTCGGTTTGTGAAAAGTCACCATGAAACTGAAATTGCAACTCATTTGCTTTTATCTACTTCTGTCTCAGATATATAAATGCGTCACTGTGAGGCAAACAGTGGTAGTGAAAGAAACTAAACGCACTGAAGAAACACACACACCAGCATAATACTAAACTAAAGGTGATCTATTATGCAAAAAGTACCTTAATAAGGGGTTTAAACACAGTTGTGTGTAAACAGTGTGTGAATAAATAAATAAATAAATAAATAAATATATATTATATATATATATATATATATATATATATATATATATATATATATATATATATATATATATATATATAAATAAATAAATTATATATATATATATATATATATATATAAATAAATAAATTATATATATATATATATATATATATATATATATATATATATATATATATATATATATATATATATATATATATATATATATAAAATATATATATACACACACACACACACACACACACACACACACACACACACACACACACACACACACACACATATATATATATATATATATACACACACATACACATACACACACACACACACACACACACACACACACACACACACACACACACACACACACACACACACACACACACACACACACACACACACACACACACACACACACACACACACACACACACACATATATATATATATTATGAAGAAAGTCTTACTTGTTTTATTTCAGCTACAATAAAAGCAAATTTTATTTATTTTAAAAATCATTTTAAGGTCAATATTACTAACATTAAGCAATATTTGTTTTGGATTGTCAACAAAACAAACCACTGTTATACAATGACTTGCCTAATTACCCTAACTTTACCCTAATTACCCTAGTTCAGTCTTTAAATGTCACTCTAAGCTGAATACTAGTATCCTAAAAATATCTAGTCTAATATTATGTGCTGTCATCATGGCAAAGACAAAAGAAATCAGTTACTAGAGATGCGTTATTAACACTATTATGTATGAAATATATACTGGACGGCTAATAATTCTGACTTTAACTGTATGTAAGAAATCAAACAGGTTTGGAACAAGGTAAGTCAATCATGCAATTGGGACAAAAGCGTCTGCTAAATGACTGAATGGAAATGGAAATAATGACAGAATTTTAGATGAACTGTCGCTTTAAAGCACATAAAGATGAACATAGAAAGCCTTTAATCTAACTAAAAGGCAATGAAAGCACAGGAGAGCAGAGCACAACACAGACGTTACCAACAGATAAACGGAAACAGAGAAACCACAGAGCAAACAAGCTGATTGAGGACACGGCAGCTCAATGAAATTACAGTAGAAATTAGTTGCCATGAGGATGAGCACAAGAAGGAAATCTCAATAACTCATACTGTATTACAAATGTTGTGGAAATAGAGCTTCATGCCTGTAAGTTGGCATGTTGTCGGCCTTATTTCTCTAAATATGTTATGATGCATGCATTTTCCTTCCTTATTCAGAATCTGCTTCAGACTCACAATTGCGGATTATAATGCATTTTATTACAGTTTTTAATATAAGAGAAGCTTTTGGTGTAATATAAAAGTAATATAATATAACATAATATAATATAATCAAAAGTAATATAATATAATATAATATAATATAATATAATATAATATAATATAATATAATATAATATAATATAAAATAATATAATATAATATAATATAATATAATATAATATAAAATAATATAATATAAAATAATATAATATAATATAAAATTATATAATAAAAAAAATATATATAATATAATATAATATAATATAAAATAATAATATAATATAAAATAATAATATAAAAAATATAATATAAAAGAAAATAATATAATACATACGCGTTTATATATATATATATATATATATATATATATATATATATATATATATATATATATATATATATATATATATATATATATATATATATATAATATATAGGCCCCTCCCACCATGCATCTTGTTTTGATGTCCTTCAGGGGGAGATCAAGCATTAATTGGGGAGGGGGGTCAATCCCCCCCCAAAACCCCCCTGTAATTCTCACTCTTGCCTGTATATTAGAACCCGTATGTGCTAAGGGAAGGTCAGGCTTTATCTAAGCATGTCAGACCCCATCATGTTCAAACACGTGCTGAAATACTCTCAGAGGCTCCGGCACTGTAGGGCACATGTTTTCAACACGGTGTAATTAACACTATTATGCTGTGGTGAAAATGTACCTGCCATAATAAAACTCCCATTGTTGAAGCTTCAGCTTGATTAATAATCCTACAAATAAGTATTATCCAACATACATTTATGCTTATAATTCATAGTCGTCATATAATCTCATGAATTTTCCTTGTTAGACAGTACTATAAAAGGACGTGTGAGCAAAAATAATCACCAAAACTAGAATGAAAGATTCTTTTTAATTTATTTTTCAGCAATTATAAACATTATTTGCCTTTGGGTAAACTTTCTAGAACAAAAAACATTTGAATAATAGCCTACCTGATTTAATAAGTCATATTTAATTAAAATTAAACAGGTTTTCCCATATCCCTATAGTCATTCAGCTAATAAAATAATAAATATTATTAAATTAAACGCGTTTTCTCATATCCCTATAGTCATTCAGCTAATAAAATAATAAATATTATTAAATTAAACGCGTTTTCTCATATCCCTATAGTCATTCAGCTAATAAAATAATAAATATTATTAAATTAAACGCGTTTTCTCATATCCCTATATCATTCAGCTAATAAAATAATAAATAATATTCAATTAAACATGTTTTCTCAAATCCATTTAGTCATTCAGCTAATAAAATATTAAATTATATTAAATTAAACACGTTTTCTCATATCCCTATAGTCATTCAGCTAATAAAATATTAAATTATATTAAATTAAACACATTTTCTCATATCCCTATAGTCATTCAGCTAATAAAATAATAAATAATATTAAATTAAACATGTTTTCTCAAATCCATATAGTCATTCAGCTAATATAATAATAAATATTATTAAATTAAACACGTTTTCTCATATTCATTTAGCTAATAAAATAATAAATTATATTAAATTAAACATGTTTTCTCATATTCTTATAGTCATTCAGCTAATAAAATAATAATTAATATTAAATTAAACACGTTTTCTCATATCCCTATAGTCATTCAGCTAATTAAATAATAAATAATATTAAATATAAACATGTTTTCTCATATCCCTATAGTCATTCAGCTAATAAAATAATAATTATTATTAAATTAAACACGGTTTCCCTTATCCCTATAGTCATTCAGCTAATAAAATAATAATTAATATTAAACATAAACATGTTGTTTTCCCATATCCCTATAGTCATTCAGCTAATAAAATAATAAATTATATTAAATATAAACATGTTTTCTCATATCCCTATAGTCATTCAGCTAATAAAATAATAAATTATACTAAATATAAACATGTTTTCTCATATCCCTATAGTCATTCAGCTAATAAAATAATAAATTATATTAAATATAAACAGGTTTTCTCATATCCCTATAGTCATTCAGCTAATAAAATATTAAATTATATTAAATTAAACATGTTTTCTCATATCCCTATAGTCATTCAGCTAATAAAAATGGCAGGTTAAATTGTTGGGTAGGCTATATATTTTAGGTTAGTTTCCGACACTGTAACTGTAACTTTAACCCAATTCAACCCTTTAAAATGGTGTAATAATACGCTTATGTGAGCATTATTTTACACAGCCCAGCCTATATGCATAGGATATTAATATATAATCAAAATATAAAGATAGATCTGCGCTTCATCCAGACGCACGCACTTCATAACGGTTCTGCTTCCTCCATTCTCAGGCTGCTAGACACATCTATTCTCTCCCAGTTTTGTCACATTAGACTGTTCGTAAATAAAGCCATGATGTATGTAATCCTCTAAGTCATGGATATGGATTTGTAATCATAGATGTGGTTTTAAATTAGCAGCAGAAGAGGCATAAATAGAAACCGAAAGTAACTACAGTGGATTAACGGGGTTTGTTTATACTGGGGTACAAGACTTTTATGGGAAAGAAGAAATCGTCAGTCAAAATGTGGGTAAGAAAAGTTAGTTTACCTCTCGAACACATGCCGACAGAAGTGATGAACAGTCATAATCCACGGAGTTTTTCAGGTGTGACGCTCTGAAACTGATCCATTTCTGCAAAACATCCGGAGCTCACAAACGCCTGCGTGTCTTTGCATATTCCTCTCCTTTATGTATGTTTTGTCTTCTTTTAGGTCGGTTCTACAGGTTGCAGAGCGCGCAGTTGACAAGTCTGCTGTTAGTGTGTGTGTGTGTGTGTGAGTGTGTGTGTGTGTGTGATGTTCTAACTGCTTGCGCAAAACAGCAACGCAGGTCAAATATTTGCCAAAAAAAAGAGAAAGATTTCCGTCCAAAGTCGGGGTTATGTTCCATACTTAATTTGTTACTCATCTGAAGTATGTTTTAGTCTAAAGGTTTGGGGCATGTTTCTGAGGGTGCTCTCTTCTGCTCACCAAGACTGCATTGTTTTATATTGTGAAACAGACTCTTGTCATGGTGGCTTGAGAAAGCCAATATACTGTTAAACTATACTAAATAAACTTCTTCTTCTTTAGAGAATAATTTCCATATGTATCTATTCCTAGATACAACCACCAAACTAACACCAAACCTCCAAACCGGTCTGACTCAGGTTGCTATAGGCTTTATTTTCCAGCTGATCTGACTTCTAGTTTTCCAAAAACTGACCCGGAAAATTCGGAAAAGTCCCATTGACTTAACATTGGACCAAACTTTATGACCTCATAACATTACTGCAGACATAAGGTTATATGTCATATAGACTTAAGGTTACGCTCATTTAATGCAGACTACAAATCTGCCAATCCCTGATGACCTTTCAACTTACTAGCCACACCCTATAGCAACCACTTATGATACCCTAGCAACTGTCCCATAGACTTCTATTGTAAAAACTGCCATTGACATATTAACAACACCAATTCATACCAACAATAAACTAATCCATCCTGCACATCCTAGCAACCACCAATCAACACCTTATCAACCACCTAGCAACACCTTAGCAACCGCCTAGCAACACCTTATCAACCACCTAGCAACACTTTAGCAACCGCCTAGCAACACTTTAGCAACCACCTAGTAACACCATAGCAACTGCCTAGCAACACCTTAGTAATCACCTAGCAGCAACCACTTAGAACACCCTAATAACCACCTAGCAACACCTTAGCAACCAAGTAGCAACACCCTAGCAACTGCCTAGCAACCACTCAGAACACCCAAGCAACCATCTAGCAACACCCAGCAACCCCTTAGCAACTACCTAGCAACCACTCAGAACACCCTAACAACAACCTAGCAACACCTTAGAAACTATCTAGCAAAACCCTAGCAAGCGCCTAGCAACACCTTAGCAACCACCCATCAACACCCTAGGAACCGCCAAGCAGCACCCAAGGAACCGCCTAGCAACTGCCTAGCAACCACTCAGAACACCCTAGCAACCACTTAGCAACACCTTAACAACTGCCTAACAACCCCTCAGAACACCCTAGCAACACCTTAGCAAGTGCCTAGAAAAACCTTACCAACCACCCAGCAACACCTTAGCAACCACCTAGCTACGCCTTAGCAAACTCGTTTAGTAAACCATCTAGCAAACAAATTTTTGCCGTGTACATTTTGTTTCCTGATAATTATTTTGCATCACATTTGACACATCAGGCGTTTGTGCAACTTTTGATGACAAAAGCATAATTTTGCCCTGGACATTTTGACAACAGAGAACATTTCAGGCAGTCTTTCACTTTGTTTATATATATATATATATATATATATATATATATATATATATATATATATATATATATATATATATATATATATATATATATATATATAAATTTTTTAGAATGCTTAAATGTTACAAAATAATATAGAATATCGAATACATTGTGCATGTCTTCCTATTTGTTGTACCTATTAGTAATTGTGTATTCACGCAAGTAGGTGGCGACATGTGAACGAAAGACAAGAGTCATTTGAATCGTTCAGTCGAGTCATTTGAGAATACGAGTCATTGAATTGTTCACTCAGAGCAACGGCTGTACACTCGCTGACAGAGCAAAACATTACACGTAAGTCTAAATATTGACTTCTTTCATCGAATAAGTGTATTTGCTGCTTTATAAAAGCAGGATCCTGAAAATGGTTCTGTTCGTATCGTATTTTGGAGCAGTTGTGTTTACTTTAGCATGTATGCTACAATGTTTTTGATGTTTCAGCTTAGCGTGTCCTCGGATGATCCCATATGAGAGTGAAACTTTGAATTGTTGATGTGGTTAGCTTGTCGATGTCAGAATCATTCATTGGGCCTGAGTTAACGTTATGTGGTCATGTAATAGCCCCCTATACATTTCCTGCTTGTTATCAAACAATTTCATATCTGTAACAAGAGGCAATTCAAGCATAACTTAACGTTAAAACAGCGGTCATAACATTATTTATAAACATGCGACTCTTTTTGGATTCTCTGTAGAAATTAAACATGTAACACAGGAAATACACTGGGATCATTGTTTTGTTTGCGTCCCTAAAAATAGTCAATATAAGTTAGTAAAATAAATAATCACTTAACATTGACGGTTTGCTTCAATTTACTGATGAACAAAAGCTATATGATAGCATGCTATGGGTTAAAATCCCGCCAAATGTATCGCGGGTCATACAATAATAAGCATAAATAAAACAAAATTGACATTGCATGTACAATTGTAATGCGAAAATTAAACGCAGAATACCAAATAAAAGATAATGAGTATTAATCAGAAATGGAAATGCGTTTAGATTTGCAGTGCACTAAGCTGACACCGGAATCCAAAGCTTTCCTAATTGGGAACAAGCTTGTGTATGTTTTGCGTGCTTACGGTATTTCCCCCTTCTCTCTCGTCCCCACATTCTGCGATTGCGTTTCCAAAAGGTGCAACGGGCTCTGTGCACAGCTGGAGTTTTAAAGCCAACGATAAACTTCCGGTGAAAGCTTGTAATTACGATACACTCGGTTAAATAGACGTTCATTTAGTTTCAGGTAGGCCTACTTTGCGTGTGAAGAGCAGGTAATAACCCTCTCTACACTCTTAAAAAATAAATCAAGAGGCCTGTTACCACCGCAAACATTGTTGTAACTTATAAATTCTAAATTGCTGATTAGGTCAAAACTTTTTAAGTTGCCAGAATAATTTTATTGTTTTCAAAACAGGAAAATATTGATAAATACATCAGTTTAAAAATGCGGCTAATTAAAAGGTAAACATATCTGTCAATATATATATATTATTTCTTATTTATAAGATGGGTTATTTCTATGTTTGACCCATCATTTTTTATTGAATGCGTGTGTACTTTTTATGTTTTAAAATTTTTATTGAGATAGTCATTGCATTGCATTGCACAGCATTACAGCAAATATTACAACATCTCAACTTTTCTTTTTTTTTTGCAAAAAAAAACAAAAAAAAAAACAAATTAAATATCACACACATAAAAAAAATAAAAAGCAATAATAATAATAAAATAGAATAATTAAGTAATTCGGGAAAAACTCAGTACACTTTTCTAAAAAAAAATGTAAAAAAATGTAACCCCTAAAACCCAGCCCACCCCTGAGACTAAAGCTTATGCAGTACTGTAGGTGTGACCTTCACCATCTGGGTTTTTCAACACAATCTCACGGCAATTCGTAACTTTTTCATTTAGTGGCTAATTCGTATGAATTTGTATGATCTAATTCGTACAATTTAGTACGATTTGCTTATTCCCCAATGACGGTTGGGGTTAGGGGTGGGGTCAGGTGCCACGCCTCCTTTTTAAAATCGTACCATTTCGTACGACTGAACTCGTACGAATTCATACGAATTAGCCACTAAACTGGCAAAACGTCAAATACTTACGTTTTCTCGTGAGATCAGGCTGGGTTTTTATCCTACGCTTTCAAGATAGAGAAGAAGAGGAGACCAAATCTTGTCAAACTTTTTCAGTTTCTTTGCCATAAGAAGTCTGATCCTTTCCAAATGTGCTAATTTAGTTAATTCTTCTAGCCAAGATCTAAATGATGGGGATTCTGTTGATTTCCAAAACCTTAGCACCAGCCTCTTTGCCACAATAAGGCTGTAAGACAGCAGCTGTTTTTGAGAATCCTGGAGTGATCTAGTGTTGTCTGAAATTCCGAATATAACCAAAAGTGGGTCGAAAACTAATTCACAATGTCAAATTTTAGATAGAGTTTTAAATATTTCAGCCCAAAATGGGATCAATTTAGGACACAGAGCATAACTATGTAAGGGAGCGGCTAAGTCCATCTTGCATTTATCACAGAAGGGAGAGGTATCAGGAAAAAGTTTATGTCATTTTGTCTTGGTGTAATGAATCCGGTGTATAATTTTAAACTGAATGAGACAGTGTCTGGAGTTAACAGAACACATCAGCCCACAGCTCCAGACTTATCTCATCTCCCAATTCCTGCTCCCATTGTGATTTCAGGCTCTCCATAAGAGGCAATTTTTTTGATGATAGTGAGCTATAAACAGTGGTGGAAAGAGTACTGAAAAATCATACTTAAGTAAAAGTACCATTACTTGCCTAAAAATGTAGTGTGAGTAGAGTAAAAGTTTCCTTTGTAATTATTACTCAGAGTAGGGGTAAAAAGTAGCCCTTTTAAAAGAACTCAAGAGCAGTGATTATTACGCTTTTAAAAGCTGATGCGTTTACATGTAATTTGTGCATGTGTGTGTAAACGTAACATTCTGTAGTGGATCGAGTTATTGCCCAGCAGGCACACAACATCATAAGACGTTAACATTAGGTTAGATTGTCTAGCCAGCGTCTAAGAACAACGTTATTTGTTCAATAACAACATTAAATGACGTTGATATTGGTTGACTTTAGAAAGTGATCAAAATCTAATGTCGAGCAAACATCCAACGTCATTTTGGCATCACATGCTGACACTTCCATGATTTTCATGGAAAAACAAAATGCAACATCCCCATGACACTGGAGTACAAATTCATTCTGACATCATGTTGACGTCTTGTGCCTGCTGGGTGTTCCATTTCGATCATCACACAGTAAACATCCGTCATCTTCTCATCAGTGACATGCATCTTAACAGTCTCTGGGTAAATGTATGTAAAGTTTTTGGACACCTTGTACACTTTTAATGCTTCCAAACAGTTTGTGCAGTTATGGTATCGTTTGGGGTTATTTCAATACCGTTGCTAAATCGATACTTTTAAAATGGTACCGGTGTCTGAACTGATACTTTTTATCCACAAAATTATTTGACCAAAAAAAAAAAAATATATATATATATATATATACACACACACACACACACACACACACACACACACACACACACACACAGACACACACACACACACACAGTTGAAGTCAGAATTATTAGCCCCCTTTTGTTTTTTATTTTCTTTTTTAAATATTTCCCAAATGATGTTTAACAGAGCAATGACATTGTTCACAGTATGTCTGATAATATTTTTTATTCTAGAGAAAGTCTAATTTGTTTTATTTCGGCTAGAATAAAAGTAGTTATTAATTTTTTTAAAAACATTTTTGGGACTAAATTATTAGCCACTTTAAGCTCATT